>NC_079895.1:344640-363432 GCF_024868665.1 Triplophysa rosa | reverse complement strand
TCTCTCTCTCTCTCTCTCTCTCTCTCTCTCTCTCTCTCTCTGTCGTTAGATAATATACTTTGAGCGGAGCGTTTGTATAACATGAAAACATTACGTGACGATAATCTTCCGTTGTGTGTTTATCTGCTGTTATTACACGAACGTGTGCAGTTGTGATGTCAAGAGAGTTTATTTTCTGACGCACAGCAACCGAGCGACTTTCTTAACTTACCTCTCGTTGATTCTTATTGAAAATGTCTGTCGTTTAGTACGGATTCATTTGACACTATTTCACTTCTTATACGGTGTTTTCTGTGCTGGAGCTGTGAAAGATTCACATTTACCGTAAACACCGACCGAAAGACGCAGAAGTAGTAGCAATAAAACACGAGATGTATAACAACAATAACACGAACTTTATTTATGCAAAGTCTAATGTGAGCGTGATTTAGTTTAGTTTAGAAAAGACTTGTATGATTTTTATTCCGTTTCTGTATTAAGACGTGTGTATTAGAAAGGACGTGTGTGTAAAGTGGATTAAATACGGTAATGTGAACAAAGAGACATTGACCTCAGGACAACTCCAGCACTGTGGACTGTTCTTAACAGTAATCAAGATCAGTAATCTCACATTTAAGTGTTCAATATTGAACACAAACATATTTTCATTGTTATTTTAACGATCCTATGAAGATTTACTCTAATAATAATGTCGAGTTCCCACTGTTTGTTTTTCTAAAGATTGTTTTCATTAGTTTATTGATTTACGTAATGCAGAGGTCTAGGTTGTTGTTTAATTTGCATAATAAATGCGTTCACCGCCACGTAAACATAACCAACCCTTTATTGAAACACAAGTATTTACAGAGTAAAAAAAGAAATGAAATTGCAATGAAGTCTGTTTGTTTGTGAATAATTCAACAGTGTGAGATTGGCTTTTGTGAATGTCAGCGACAACAACTGAACATCAAACAAAACTGCACGATTAGAACCATATCAAACTACATGAGAATTTCTAAAGCAATGAAACCTCACGCATCACCTCACGAAAATAAATGAAAAGCAGTTCTGTATGAAGTAAAACTGCAGTCGAAGCAATGAGAAATGATCTTATGAACGGCTGTGAATGAAAAAAACCTACAGGAATATCAACGTTGAGATGTGTTGTTCAACTGGTTTACCGCAGGTTAATGATAAAAACCAAACGTTCGTTTGTGAAGATTCCTTAAGATGGGAAATGACATGACATGACATGACACGCATGTAAACCAAAGCACAACAGCCTCCAGACCTCTCGTCTTCTCTCTTCTCTTAGGATGAAGTCAGGAGACTGCTGGACACTGCGCATGAATAAAACAAATATATATAAATACATTATGTGTGTGTGTAACAACAAACTTCCAGGATAAACACGTATAGTTTTTGTTGTTTTTACAGGTGAAGGACGTACCCTGAGGCTCACTCTGTGTTTCGTTCTCTTGTTTGGCGCTCTCCAGGTCACCTGAAGGGAAAAACAGCGTGTGAATGAGTTGAAAGACATGAAACAGGTGAGTTGAAAAATGAAACGGAATTAAATGAGAAAAAAGCATGCAGTCGTGAGGAATGTGTAGAAGGTTGATGTATGATCATCGTATGATGATGGTGACCGTGTTTTACAGACCTGTCGGAGCTTTGAAACACAGTTTCTTCTTCAGATAAGTAAAGTAACCGGCTATTGCAGCGACAGCCGCGACTGCAACTCCACACACCACACCCACGACTGTACCAGACCCACCGCCCGCTGCTTCTGCACACACACACACACACACACACACACACACACACACACACACACACACACACACACACACACACACACACACACACACACACACACCCACACACACACACACACACACACACACACACACACACACACACACACACACACACACACACACACACACACACACACACACACACACACACACAACCAACTCCTTCTTAGACACTCTGAAGTGTATAGATCTCTTTCCACTAGATGGCAGCATTTTATTCAAATCACTTTCTCGGAGTTCAGAAACACCTGATCAGAGAGCGAGAATGGGAAAACAGAAATGAAACAGATGAAAGTTAACAGATGAAAAACAGCTGTATATGAATCACGACGGTTACATGTGATGTGATGTATTTCTGCCAAAAGAAATGTTTGAACCACAAATAAAGCAGCATTTAACATTAAATATGTGTGAATTTTCAGGATTTTATTTTACAAAATGAGTCGAGACAAATTATTTGATTAATTCTCAATTGCTGCGCATTTCTTTGTAAAACACATTCGGTGTAAATGATCAGATTGTGAGCTGATGGTGGGGTTTGCTGCTCTGTCTGACATCACAGAACGACGAGGGTTTGGATCGACGTGAGGCCGAATAAACAATAACAGAATTTGGGGTGAACGATTATTTTTTAATAAGTGTTTTTGTTTCAGTATTGACCAGTGTTGAGCAAGTTCCTCTGAAAAAGTAATGAATTACTAGTTACTAATGACATATTCAAGCGTGTAATTAGATTACTGTACAAATTACTCTCTCCAAAAAGTATTTAATTACTTATTACTAATCCCTTACTTTACTTGTATTTTGGTATTTCTCATAAACCCTTATCAACAGAATGCCCTGCTGCTGCAGAAACACATCCATCACAGACGGTCTCTCCGGATGACTGCGGCAGAGCAAGAAGCGCTCAGAGTGTTTGTGAGGAAAAGAGGTGACAGGCAGGCAGGCAAGACCGAGCGTGCGAGGATTCACAGATTCACCCTGAAGAGAAAAGAAGCCGCAAACTAAACGCGCTCGCCAGGTGTTCCTTGTTTGTATTATTGACACATGAGAGGGAACGTGCTCACGTTTATCAAATCGACATAGAATCTAGTGCACCCACAACTTCTCAGGCTCAAGTTTGACTTTTACTGGGGCGTGAAAACAGTGTGAAAGATCACCAGAAGAATGTGTTAAGAGCGTAAAAGAGACAGAATTCATCTCTAATCCTTTAACAACAGGAAGTGGAAGTGGGGTGGCAGGTTTTGTGAAGTCATGCAGTAGATTCCGATGAATCGTTCTTACCGCGGTTTTCTTAAGGCTGTTACTATAGATCATGATCTGAACACACTCTTAAAGGGCCAGTTCACCCAAAGCCATTCTGTCATCACTTGTTCACTCTCATGTCATTCTAAACCTGTATGCGAGTCTTTCTTTAGTGGAACACAACAGAAGGTATTTTGAGAAATGTCTCAGTGGTTTTGGAGTCAATGGAGTTCAGTGTTGTTTGACTATCAACATTCTTCGAAACATCTTCTTTTGTGTTCTGATGAAGAAATGATGACAGAATGCTCATTTTTGTGTTTTTCTTGTTCAGTGTCAGTATCCGTCATGACATGAATGAAACCTCAGATCATGTGACTGGTTCAGAATACACGTGCTGTCCATTTCTTTACACGCAGGGCCTCAAAACCCCCTAACATCTGCATGTTGCCCTGGCAACCACCTGCCTGCATAGCAACACCCTGGCAACAGTCACCAGTGCTCTTCAGAGTTCACGTCAAGCCCTCACACTACACACTTTCATTCACAAGTGTCACTCATGTAAGAAAGTTTGATACCGTTTGTTCCAGAAGCGGATCCAGCGCTGCGTGCTACAATAAAACAACATAAAAGAACATTTCAAACACACATCGTCATTAACAGTGAAGATATGACATCATGGATAAAAACAAACCCTACCTTTGCCATAACCTGAACTGGATCTCTCTGGATCTCCAACTGCATTCTCTGCTTGAGACAAATAATACAAATGACAATTATATCCAGAAAGTACATGTTCAGCAGGCAGTGAAACTATGGTGGGATGTGCGAGTCTGTACACAAAATAAAATTACCTGACATAAGTCTGTCACTATTATTATTTAATGTCCGGATTGAGTCACATTTTGCAGATACAGAAATGACAGGAGATGTTTTATTTTGACATCTTTTACTTGTTTAGTGCTGTGTGCAGAGAGCACTCCAGATCAACTCTAGACACTGCATCGCGGTCAAGTACGGATTCAGGTTTTATCATATTTCATTGAATATTCGACATAATATTCAGGTAAGACGTCTTCATATTTAAATACGTCTGTAAATAGAATGATTTCTCCGGTTCATAATCATATGACAATGAATCATCAACCACAGACGTCAGATCGAGTCAGTGCCTGCAGTAAGACACAAACTTAAAGAAAAACAATATTCTGTAAAACTTCATCTTACCTTCATCATTGTCGAGAGCCTCCGACAGATGAAAACCTTCATAATCCAAACAGAAAGAAAGTAAACGACGAACACAAAGTAATACACAAACACATCTGTATGTATCATCATGTGAATGGAACGTGTTGATGTGTGATTGACAGATCTGAGAGTGATTGAACACATGCTTCATACAGTCAGAAGGAGATCTTTAGTTTGATCAAACCAGCTGAAGCCTTTTCTGCAGTTTTTAGCTCTAACGTTCTTGACTTTCCAGTCATGTTTTCATCTTAGATAGTAATTTGTGTGATTGACACCTGTCATTGACTTCTCAAGATCTTCCTCAAGAGAATCCTGGGGTTCCTCTGTGACACCTGCATCTACACATCAACACAAACATGCGTTTCAACAAGATATACATAAATACATGCATCATATCTCGTGTTAAAGATTTCTCTTCTGTAACAAATGATTTCTGATAAACATTCGCTTTTCATTTTGGTTAACAATACTGAGTTTTATTGTATTCCAGTCATGACATCATTTTCCTCTAAATAAACGGTAAGATTATAAGTATTGTTGTTAAAGGAATAGTTCGCCTTCAAAATGAAACTTCTGTCATTATTTACACGCCCGCTTGTCATTTCAAACATGTATGACTTTCTATCTTCTGCAGGGCCCGTTTGCAAGAAAAACAATACTGCTTTTTCTTAGCCTGAGGGGTTTCTTGCAACCAGGCCCAGATATTTTGAAAAATGTTGCTAACAGAAAACCGTCGGCCCCCATTGACTTGCATTGGTTTTGTGTGCGGACAATAGACGGTTTGTGGTTATCGACATTTTTCAAACTATCTTCTTTTGTGTTTTGCAGAGGAAAGAAAATCACACACGACAACAGCGTGAGTAAATGATGACAGAATTTTCATTTGGAAGGTGAACTATTCCTTTAACGATGAGATTCATGCGTGTAATGAAAGTTTCAGAGCAAATAAACAGACACCAACCGGTCTCTTCGTCATCTTCAGGTGTATCTGCAGGCGGGACTGTTTCACCTCCAAAGACAAACAAACCTCAAATCATGAACATCCAGAATCACTTCTGATGTGATGACTTCTCTTTTACCTGCTGTTGGTTCCTCGTCTGCTGGTTCTTCTTTTCTTTCTCCTGCAGCTTCCTCTGGACTGATCTCTAATCAGAAAACATCAACATATTATAGGATGTATCAACAACGTTCTTCTCAACGACATTAGATGTGAGATGCAGGCTGGCACTTGATATTCAGATGTTTTCTTGACATTTCTCTGTACCTCTGTTCATCGAGTCATCAACCGTGTTATAGTTTAACTGAGGCTATAACTCTCACTCATAAAACTGTAGGAATATTCTGTTTGGTGTAAACCAAACTTTATAAATAATGCCACATTAAGTCTTCTTAAACGGAGAGAATACGAGTACATGTTTATTTTACCCGGTTCAGTGACCTCCGACTCTTCAGCAGGAGATGATTCTGTTCCAGACATCAAACAAATCAGTCAGTTATAAAGTGTGTCATGTTTAATCATTCTGTATAAAATACTGTATAGAAGTCCTGATTCTGCCCACCTGTCACAGCCACGTCGCTCTCAGCTGGAAACGTGATGAACAAACAAACACGCATCACACAATACCCAGAACAAATGACTCTGGATGTTAAAACAGAACTTTCATGACGAAAAAACATCTAAAACTGAAAAGATAGTGACTAAACATCTCTTTGGCAATGAAGAATGAGAGGAAAGCAGGCTGGCATACAGAACATGTGAACTGCCTCGTTCTTTTCTGGGCTGGCGTCAGTGAAAGTGGCAGACTCATAATATGGGCGAGATCACATTTCTACCTGTTTCAGCAGGAACTTCAGCATCCTCTGGTGTCTCTTCAGCTGAGCGAGCAGAAATAAATCTAATACGAGCGCGTGGAATGAAAGTCAGATGAATGTGATTGTGACATTGTGTTTAATTTGGCGTCATGAGACTGTGGTGTAATAATGCTGCGTTCTGTTGGCAGAATGATCCACTTCTCTTGTTTTTATACATTTCAGATATTCAGGAATGGAGGAATTACAGAGAAGACCACATGATTCTCCTTCAGCATTACTGCTACCACACGAGCTCACAGAAACACATTTCCATGACTCGAGATTTCAGTCACGTCTATGCCATCAGCAGCCCTGGAAATCACTCGTGTAAAGTGTCCTGATGTTTCCAGCTTTCTCTGTCATCCATCGATTTATTCTGCATCTGTCTAACATCAGCGGGATGTGCCGAGGGTGTTCTCACGTTAAAAACAGCCGTATCTTCTGTCTCGTGTGTTCACATATCGAAGGAGATCTTTACCTGCTTCTGGCTCTGTGACCGGCTGCTCGGCGTCCACATCAGCATCTGACACACAGGTTCTCGTTAACATGAGCATCGTGAAGGGAAATGTGTCTGACGTGCGGTGTGTTGGTCACTGACCTGTTTTCTCTTCAGCTTCTGAAGGTCCTGCCGTGGCTGTAACGTCAAACATCAGACAGATCTTCAGCACTTAAACACATTTACAGCGCTTCAGTCTTGTTGGACCTCATATTCTCTAACACGTTCGGCCTCCAGCGTTCTACAAGCTTTGAGTGAGTTTCACGCAGGTGACGATGAACCCCCGCGGGGGAGACGCTCTCATGTCGTAACAGTACTTACCCTCGGCATCGGCCTCGTCGAGCGATGTGTCATCTGGATCCTGCACTGCGTCTGTGTGTAAAAAATCACTGTGTTACATGTCAGAACACTTTCCACCATAACATGAGAAAAATCCAGTGTTCATCAAGACCAAACCTGTTACACCCGTATGTATGTACTTAATAACACGGATGCGCATTGAAGCACACGGAATCAAACACATTTCCCATCACAGTAAGCACTTTTCAGCAGAAACTCCGGCTTTGACATTAAATGTGTGTGGCAGACAGACAGATGTTAAACCACTCACTAAAACCTCAGGATGACCCAGATTTAGTTTCATTTACAGAATTCAGCTGGTGTGTGAGAACTTATACTGGTACTGACTCAGATCTCAGAGACGTCTTTTGGTTGAGTGCTCGAGACACGAGGAGGTGCAAACAATTCTTTTTCACAACATTCCTCATTTCCAATCTGATGATAACACACACTAAACAGATCTTGCTTTTTCATTCATTTATCCACCATCCAAACTTCTACACAAAGCAGCACATACTTCAGTCTCAGAAATAGACTTTAAAGAGTACATAACATGAGATCATGAAAATGTGTAATGCTGGCGTGTTTGAAAGTAAGCAGTCTGCCAAGTTGTGAATCCGAAGGTGAATGAATAAAGTTATTGGCCTGGGAAAAAGGGAGTCGACTCTGAATCACGCAAACGAGTCGTCCCTAGCTACATATAGTCCCCGCCTACGTTTAGCTAGGCCTCTTCTCCCCCAAACACTAGCTCGGGAGCCTCATTCGCGGTAGACCAATCACAGCACACTAGACCATCTGACCAATCACATCAGACTAGGCCGGCGGAAAGGAGGGGCTTAGACGGATGAATCGCCGAACGAATCGTTTGAGAGTCAGTCAAGAAGTAAGGTAGGAATAACTGCCTATCATCACGAAATAATAGTGTTTTTACACCTTCTATGTACATAAACTTGTTGTTGGACACTCCATAAACCAAAGTAGGACCTTAAAAATCCCTAGTTATGTACTCTTTAAATATTTTAAGTCCACTTGATAACCGAGGAGATCCTTCTTTCTACACAGTGATCATAGGAATTTATTTCTAATCTACTTCAAGTACACTTCAAGTTTTCCGTATAAACACAGTAGTATACTTGTACAGTAGTATAATATGAGTATGACGTTCAATTTTCTTACAAGTAAACTTATGAAAACAGTATACAAGTATACGAAATGTGTAAAAACGGCTAAACTGGGAATTTACTGAGAGTATACTTCAGAGTATCTTAAATGTGCTATAAGTATTGAACTTGTAAACTATCAGTATATTCAGCTGCAGTACAAATGCAAAAGTTCTACTTCCAGTTCTACTTGAGATATACTTAAAGTACACTTTTAACTTTTAAGTAGTATTGAAATGGTTCACTTACAAGTATACTACTTGTACGTTGATATTAGTATACTTATGACAAAGTATACTTCAGAATATACTTGAACTTAAGTATACTTAATACAAATGCACTTGAAGTGTTGTTATTTCAGTAGGAACAGTTAGTACACTATGTAAACATCACTCAGAAGTACACTTAAAGGTAGTAAAGGGTTCAGCAGATGTGCTGCCTCAGGGACATGATACTGGTAGACATGTTTGTTCTGACAGATTCTTTTGTTCAGTTCTTTTGGGCACTTCAAGCTTGTAGTTCACACTGGACATCAGACGCAACGCAACTCCTAACCCGTATTTCTTCAGTCTGACTCACTCGTCGTGTCTTTCACCTTGTTTTGTTTATGGTTTTTATGGATGAGGGCTCATGTTGGCTCATCTCCATCAAGTGACAGCGTAGGTGATTAATAGATCACTCTGTGTTTTGTATTGGTTGTATTGATCAGAGCTCTGCTGTATAAATGAAAGTTTATCATCACCATCATCAGACGCCGGTGATTCTTTCTCTTCCTCTGGTGCAGCGTCGTCTGCGGTGGTCTCTGGATGTGGCAGAAGAAAATGAGAACATCATCGGGTGTTATACTGTCTGTGATATACGACAAAGGTTCAAGAGAATAAACATATAATGTTAGCTGTAAAATCCTTCACTTTTTATGTTTTATTGCTTTGGCACAGAAGACGAGCAGTAAACTGTGACCACACCCTTCTTCTCTGGTAAAGTGAGTGACATGATTCAAACGTACCGGTGTTCTCTTCACCTTCAACTCCATCGTCTGCAGAAATTCAACAGAAACACAATGAGTTATATAACCACAACGAACCGCCGGTCAAACCTTTAAAAACTGGATTGATGTTTCTTGTAATCGGAAGGCTTGTGTTTGCATATGAACTGTTTAACATCACCAGATCTGAAAGGTTTTTAATGGACCAACATTGTATGCCTCTTCATAGTTTGAATGACGTTACTGATACATTTCTATCAAGTCTGAAGATCGGGTGGGTGTCTTCACACACGTATGGTTTGACCTATTAAAAACACACAGCGTGACATCATCTTTGATTTGTTTTTCTTAAACAGATGCGGTTTCGGTTTTAATGCAAATGTGGTGGTTTGGTGTTTAGTCCGTCGGGGTTGTTTAATCGTTCGCTGGACATCCAGAGATCTGTTCAGTTTTCTTCACGTGTGTTGTAAAATGACGTGAATCTGTTACGCAACACATCTCTTCAGAGTTCTGCGTGTTTTCCCCTCCAGCTTTACATCAGCAGAGCAGATCTTTATACACCAGATCATGTTGGCGCAGTGAAAGCTTGTCAGACTTACAGACACAAAAGAGGTTTGAATCTGAGAGAGAGAGAGAGAGAGACAAGACGCTCGGCCACACACCTGCCCAAACACACACACAAAGAGTGTCACATTCACCCTGTCTCACTCACACCAGGACAGAGAGAGAGACACGTCAACTCCTCAGGGTCCATCAAACTCTCTTTGGTAACTAGGTGTTGTCTATGTAGGGTGCGGTCTACGGCTGGGACTAGATTGAGTTTCTGCTACTGTCCTTCAATTCTTCCTCAATGCAGAACTCAAAGATGAATATTTACACTCTACATCTGATAATAAAGGAAACACACGTGACATACACACACCCAACATTCAAATGAGCACTTAAACATTTACATCTGCTCTCATCATTAATATATCATGATTCATGATCAATGATGTTCTGTGAATGAAAAAGATGTGGAGGAAGTATCGGGCGTCTAGAGAAGAACATAATGTACAAATGGGGATAAATGCCGTGAGCTCAGCCAGATGTGATCAAACTTTACAACTTCAACATGTTCTCAAACTCTAAGAATCTGGAGTTGAACAATAAGAGTTTCAACACGTATGATGGATAAATTTACAGTCTGTCATGTAAATAAATTACTGATGAAGGGTTTCATGATCCCTTTGAGGACAGCATGTGATCTTATAGCTGAAATAAATTCATTCGACTAGAAAGAGAGAGAAAACGTTAAAGATCAAATGTTCCTAAGTCATATTTATACATCTAAACGGATCCTTTAAAGATATGTTGGATTGTGTTGATGTCTTCTGTAAGTTTTCACATGTCCTTTGTTTTCTTCAGTGAAGTCTTACCTTGCATCTTCACTCCAGTGACGATTAAACTTCCCAAGATGAAAATCCAGCAGAATGACATCATTGTGGCTTGAATGAAAGTGAGTTAAATAAGTTCTCAGACATAAAGTGCTTCACAGTGATGATGAAGTTCTCCTTCAGGTCCGCGGGTTTAAATGAGCTACAGCGCGTTCGCATGCGCGCACTTCTTCATGTGCAACTTCCACGCAATCTTTTGTTGTAAAACTTCAACGGGTGTGCCAGATCTCCAGTGTCCCGCCCACCCGCGAGTGGGATTGACTAGCGTGGGATCCAATTGCATCTCCCCCCCCCCCCCTGTGTCACACAAGAGGATGCAGGAGTATCTTTAACACATCGTGAGATTCAATAAGGGTGCGACACAACTTCTCACCTCGTAGATATTATATATGGAATAACAGGGACATTTTGTTTGAGCGTAAATCTCTTTCTCTTGATTATTGGTTTATGAACGGCTTAATTCTGGTAGATCAGTTATTTAATTCAAATGGTTTCCTTTTCACTTTTGATGAATTTTCAGGTTTTTACAAAATCCCAGTAACACCAAAGGATTATGCCAGAGTTTTGATGCTATATCTCCTCAAATTTGCACTTTATTTAGACACCAACAAAGAATGAACACGCAACTGTGGTCCCTATATATATATATATATATATATATATATATATATATATACTGTATATGTAGGTGAGATCGGTCAGTATAAGAACTTTATTTCAAAGAAACTTTGTATCTTTGCCCTGTGTTCGTTCATTTTGGAACCGGTTCAAAGATTGTATTGTATGGAAAAGGGTTTGGCTACTTCCCAATCAATATTTAGTCACAGACAAAATTAAGGAAGTATCATTTAAACGTATTCATAGAATCTACCCCCACAAAACATTTCTCTATTGAAATTAGATACGAATTGCACTTTTTGTAATAATTGCTTAGAAACTGTGGTTCATTTATACTGGTACTGCACATTTGTGAAACCTTTTTGTGAAAATGTTTGTGATTTTATTATTAAGAATATTTGTTTTATTTTGGAAACATACTTTTTGGAGTTTTGGAGACTCAAAGAATTTCCCATACTAGCAATTATAGCAATAAAATAAGTTTTTGTATTATTAATTTGATCCTTTTGTTAGCAAAGTTTCATACACGGATGTAATTTTTTTTAAAGAAATAGAACTTTATGTTGATTCAATTCGATTTTCTTTTAAACAAATGGCACTGAAAACTTAAAAAAAATGTAATTTCTTTCATATTTTTGTAAACTCCCCCTAGTATTTGTTAATGTCGATGTTTTGAGACTATTACTGTCAATAAAAAACAAAGGGTGCGACAGAAGCGCGGGGCGCGCAGATGCGTCATGCGTCTCTGTTTCCACCTCATTAACATAACAGTAAGTGCATTCGTCTATTATTTCTGCCTTTCCTATAGTGAACGAGTCAGGCATGCATGACATAATCCAAAAGACTCTTTGCCCCCTGCGCCACAAAAGCGCCCGTGATTCAAACCCTACAGAGCTCCCTACCTAGACACCATTGATGGGCATCATATGCGCGTCCGGCTTTGACTCGGTAGGCAGCTCACTCGCCTGTGTTCTGAAGGCTCTTCGGATTCGTTCCCATTTGAGCAGTTTGGGGAAATTCCCTCTTAAAGCTTTCGTGAGTGAAGCTGAGCCACCCAGCGGGTAAACGCAGTAAATGTCATTCATTGATTGTTCATGTTTAGTAACTTAACTTTCTTTAAGGTCGTAGGCTATCTCTTAGAGCCCTGCACAGTAAACCAATCCAATTAAGTTTCCAAAACACTTTTTAATTGCATTCTTTAAAAAAAACCATTATAACCACACAAAGAAATACTATAGAATACTATTACTTACTATAGTAAATACTGTAGTAGCCTATACTTTAGTATGAGGCTTGAAAATTAGCGTGTAGGAATTTTACTGCAGTTTACTATAGCAAAATACTACCGAGCAGGAAAAATGATTAGATACATACGTGTTATTGTGCACATTCGTGTTTTAAACCAAACTCTAAAATGTAAGTCATGTTTCGGCACGTGCAGTATAGCTTCGGGGTGATTCACTGTCCATTCAACACCCGTCTTTTATATTCTCATATTCATGACACGCATCACCGACACACAGCAGACAAAGGTTAGCTGCTACTGCAAAGAATCTATGAATAGGCTACATCCATATAAGCATTTATGAATGAATACATGAAGTGACACGTAGAGTTGTTGTTTTTTTCATCGATGAAGTGAAGACTCGGTGGTCTCCCCTTCACGCGCGGCTTGATTGGACAAACCCATCTGATGAAGTTGACATGAAGCAACCTGTTCCACATCAGATCTTCTCCGGGAACTAAAGCTCCTCGTGTGTCTTCAACACGAACGGCGTGGATTGATGGCGATCATTTCCATGGAGCGCGAGGGCAGAAGATGTGAAAGCGCTCGTGAGGAGATCTGAGCTCCGCTGCTGACATGCAGTCTTTTATATCGCCGGTCACTAAAGCGATCCTCGTTGCTCTTTTCATTTTTGCCATTTTGCTCATCCTCTATGTGATCCTGTGGTATATATGCAGAGACGTGGACTGTGATCACGGCATCTGATGATGTTAGAGACCGAAGCTGTGGATCAGATGGAGATGTCAGGGTGACCCCGGTAAGACGCGTTATCTCTCCATCCTGATGCTCGCACCGCATTCATCGTGGCTTTAAAATGAAGCTTATTCGGCCCGTTTCATGAGCATTACACTCGTTTAAATGAGAATAAGGCTATCGACACGTCACTGTGAATGACACCTCATCAAAGCGTCTTTATCGTGTCGATTACGAGTGAAGCCGCGAGACTGAACGATTGAATGAATGAAACGCATTTGAGCGGAAACAGTTCAACTGCAGCTGTTCTCCTCAACATCACCAGCGCGTAAAGATGATGGAAAACACACATTTACATTTTAATTGAAAATCTTTCATTTTTGTATTATCATCGACGAGTTTTACGGCAAAAACAAACAAACACGTAACTTAACGATGTAAGACACGAGTCTAGGGTTTGTCATCGGTCCGTTCACGCGTAATGGTTACGCGCAATGATCAGAAGGTTATCGTGCATTTACACCATGATGATATAAAGTGGATTGTTTTAATCAATAGTTCACAACACATTCTTTGACGTTGTTTCTTGTGATAATCTTTGTCTACTTCATAGCACTATAGAACATATGGCTAACAGTTTGATGTCTTTGCTTTTCTATATTATATTGAGTACTTTAGGAGTGGATGAACGCCCTTCTCTTGTCTTTGAGGGACACTGCAGCTTTGCAGCTATTTATTGCAGTCTAGTCTTTAAACTTTTAAGCTTTATATTCATGCAGCTGTGAGACTTGAAGAAGGCAGCGTGGCGCTCCTTTTCTGGTGTCCAGATTCATATGCTTCATTTTTACACCGTATCACCATCGCTGTGTTAATCTGGGGCATAATAACGTATTTTCTGTAGAGGGTAAATGAAGCTTACTTATTTCGTGTTCCCTTTATGCTCACAAGCACACATTATTGGTTAAAATGGCCATTATGGGGTTGTGAAGGAGAAGCCAAGGGCAGATGCAAATATCCCCACACTGCGGCGGCGGCGGCGCGAGCAGCACACTGTTGAACTCATCTCATCTCAGCAGGGTTCACAACACACATCTGAGGATGAGCTTCAATTATCACACTCACTTATGCATTTACATCCGCCGCTTTCCTGAAGTGACATTCATCTCACGCCAATTTATTCATGTTAATGTCAAATCTTATGAGTAATATTTGCTGAGCAAACGTGAATTGAGATCAAATGGATAACAGCTGAATGAATGAATGTTTGCTGCAGTGCTGAATTGAACTGTGTGAGCCGGAGTGGACCAGACAGAGACATTCCTCACTGAAAAATACAACATCAGATATGAAGCACTTCTGTTTGTGCACTGTTCCACATCTCGCTCATCTGGCCGTCCACAGGTTTTAATGGTCTGTCCTTCACATAAGACATTAGTATATGACGTCTGATTGATGGATTTATGGACCCCAGGCCACTCGCATATCAGCTCATCTCAGGATTCAGGATAACTGATGACCCTGTGATGCTTGATAATAACCGGGGCTAGTTGTCACACTTTTGTACACAGTCAGTATTTCTCAGGTTGTGTTTGAGTGTAGACACAAACCTTAAAATGACTGAACACACGTCATCAGTAATGCCCAGAATAAAACACATGGTTCATTGAACGCAGCACACACTCGATGGGGTAAGTTGTCACAACAAGAGTTTTCCGTTAAACAGCATGTTGAATGTTTTACAAGCAAATCTGCACAGCGACGTTATTATGAAACGACACAAAACCACATGCCCAATAGTCCTGAGAACACTACCTAACTTCAGTTCACATCTACTTTTAATAGCTGACTTTAATGTGTGCCAGCGTGTTTGTGCTTGACTGTTTAATTGATATATATTTACAAACACATGTCGATAAAAAATTTAGTATGGAGCATAAAATTCACAAAAAAATATTCCAAACTACAGTACACTTAATTTGAAGAGTTTTTAACTACTGTATGTGTTTAAAACAAACATTTGCCTCATTATTAGACTTTTGACAGCTCTTTGAGATCATGACTTTTGGGGTGACGACTAACCCCGGACCAGTGTTGGGCAAGTTACTCTCAAAAAGTAATTAATTACTAGTTACTAATTACATATTCAATTGTCATGATACAGACACGGTAGACTCAGATGCGGGTGAATCAGAACACTTTATTGAGGGAAAAATGAAATCAACGCAAGAATGTCCGTCGAGCCTCCGGCAGAGGATAGTCTCGGGAGGGTGCTCGGTCCGGTGCGGAGATCCGCGATGAAGAGACGCGGCACCCGTGCAGCAGGAACCGCCGAGCGTGACTGAACGGGGGATGAGTGGAGGGAGTGGTCTGGGTCCGGGAGCGCTGCGGGACAGAGAGCAAGGACTAACAAAAATAGGCAAAACAGGAGACAAAGAAAACTGGCTACGAGGAGCCACAAAAACGGGTAAACGAGACGAGCAAAACTAGGACTAGGACTAGGACAAAAGGCTTCTACAGAACTGGACACGCCAGTACCGGGGCAGTCAGAAAAGTCGGTTGAAACAAGTACGGTCTGACACCAGACGAGAGGACGAAAGGGGATAAATAGGAAGGTCTACAAATAAGGAATAGGCTACAGGTGTGAAGCAAACACAAGAACAGGGGTGAGTACTAATTAGAAAAGGAGCTACGGGTGAGAGTGATGAGAGTCAGTGAGTGGGGAAATCCTGACAGGGAAACACGAGGGCGGAGCAAATGACGCAGACACCGGACACGTGGAGAGCTGTCAAACGGCACTCCACATGTTCGACAAAACAAACACAAACCACGCAAGACACAGACCCCAAGAAGGCCGGGATCGCAACATTCAATAGTGTAATTATTAGATTACTGTACAAATTACTGTCTTCACAAAGTGTTTAATTACTTATAACTAATTACTTTCTATATCCTGCATCAACCTTGATTCGTTAAGTGATTCAAGGATAGACATGAAACGGCTCTTTTAATTCATTCAAATAAATCATATAATAACTAGGGCTGTGTATTGGCAAGTGCCTCCCGATACGATACATATCATGATAGATGGGTCACGATATAATATATTGCTATGTATTTCGATACGATACACATTTGCGATAGATTGCAATACCTTCAGTAGAGGTAGAAATACAACATGCTGTGCACCAGCGGGGGTTTTCTGTGAGGATAAGTGTAAAAACATCCCTTACCTCTGCAGAGTGTGCGATGCATGGACCTTTAGATCAGAGGTTTGGCTTCTCAAACTGTGGGTCGCGCCCCTCAAGTGGGTAGCACAGGGGAATAAGGCGGCTCACGCAAGTCACTTGTCTGTTGTGGTGCATTACAGTTAAAACACTGAACATGGGCAGAATTAAACCTCTGCTTCATCCGTGCTGTAAATGTGCTGGTGTCACATCCGTGAAAGCACAATAAATGTCATTGTTACTTTTCTTAATAAACTTTTTGTCTAATGCACTGCAGTAGCCAAGTGACTTGTGTCATGACTTGAGAAGCTACAAACAGCATTATTTGATATAACTCATTACTCCATGACTTCTTTAGAAAACCAAAGCACACCCACACATCAGCTCGGAGAGCTCCAAGCCTTCTTATATTTTTCGCCATGCTCACTTCCACTTACTTTTGGCCGTATGTATATGACATAATTTTTAAAAAATGATTGATAGTAGAGGTATCACTATCGGAATTTTTTTTGTGATACTTGTATCGATATTTTTGCACAGCCCTAATAATTATAAATAATAAATATAATATGTGACCCTGGATCACAAAACCAGTCTTAAGTAGCACGGGAACATTTTTAGTAAAAGACAAAAATACATTGCGTGGGTCAAAATTATCGATTTTTCTTTTATGCCAAAAATCATTAGGATATTAAGTAAAGATCATGTTCCATGAAGATATTTTGTAAATTTCCTACCTTAAATATATGAAAACTTTATTTTTGTGAGTGGATGGTCTGCCACAGTGCCCCTGATTAACAACTTCAAAGGCAATTTTCTCAATATTTTGATTTTTTTGCGCTCTCAGATTCCAGAGTTTTAAACGGTTGTATCTCAGCCAGATATTGTCCTATTCTAACAACTCATATATCTATAGAAAGTTTATTTATTCAGCTTTCAGATTATGTAAAAATCTCAATTTCGAAAAATTCACCCATAAGACTGGTTTTGTTGTCCAGGGTCACATATTATATAAATAATATAATGTAAATATGTTTTATTTTGAGACACCTATGTATCAGGACCCCCTTGAAAACGAGATGGTGCATCTCAAGAGGTTCATCCAATAAATAAATTTGAATAATATAAAACCACAGAATTAAAGATTTTA
The DNA here is from genome assembly GCF_024868665.1 of Triplophysa rosa. Lineage (NCBI taxonomy): Eukaryota > Metazoa > Chordata > Actinopteri > Cypriniformes > Nemacheilidae > Triplophysa > Triplophysa rosa. Next base: position 345,909 of record NC_079895.1, on the reverse strand, counting down.
AAGTTAGACTTTGAATTTTGATTTCAGTTCCACTATTACACACACATACTGTATATTACACACAGTATTTAGTTTAATTACATCAGAAGTAACTGTAATTAAATGACAGAAAAAATTAGAGTAATCCCTTACTTTACTTTTTCAAAGGGAAAGTAATTAAATTATAATAACTAATTACTTAGTAACTAGTTACACCCAACACTGCCCCGGACTGTTCGATATTATAACCTCCAGAGAAAACTTAATATACATTTGATGTGTGTGTGTGTGTGTGTGTGCGTGCGTGTGTGTGTGTGTGTGCGTGAGAAGAGAAGTCAGTGAAGCAGCAGCGGATGCAAGCAGTGTTCAGTCAGCATCAGTCAAACGTCTCTGCGGTTCACCAGCACAACATCATGTCTGCTCTGGATTGACAGAGAGGAGAGATTGTGTTTGCTCGGGTGGGGGAGGCGGCAACAAAGATAAGAAACTCCAGGAAAATGTAATGGAGTGGCAATAGAAAGTGGGCCAGGCGCCTTCTCATGGGAGAAATTTAAAGCAGTCCATATTTCTGCTAATGCAAAAACCACCAAACGCTCACTTTCAGCTGTCAGGTGAATTCTTCCACACAAGCTGCTGCGCGACACGCCTGATATAATGACATGAGACACGTAAACGCCAAAGAAAAGCTTTAGAAATAGAAGTGAGTCGGGCGTTATGTAGTTGCAGTTTTAACTGCATGTTTGCGGATGTGAATTGAGATTTGAATCAGATGAGACGTTTCTGTCTCTGGGGTCTTGCGTGCCATTATATCACGCACAGGAGCTGTTGTGTCACACAGAAACACGTTCACCTATGTCCGCTTTCACAGACAAGGCTTAAGACTAGTCCCAGACTAAAATGAAAGTTTGAGTTCTCTTAACTGAAATTAACGTGCACTGACATACCTTAAAATGTACCATTGCCATTGCTTTGTCTCAAGATGCTGTGCACAGGACACTGTAGAGAGAGTGTAAATGTAGAAATAAAGTGTTTGTTTGTGATGAGAAAAGGAAGAGACTTATTCATGTTTAATATCCTGTTGTTTTCTGTGTTCACAAAAGAACTAGAGAATATGAAATATTAATATTAAACATGTTTTTGCTTATTCATGTTTAATAGTCTCTTGTAACAAATGAGTTTGTGTCTCTTGTTGTTGATCACTAGTAGAACATTAGTTTGAGAACAGCTCACTAAAACAGAAAAGGATTTTAGATGTTACATCACCAGCTCTTGCTTCAGCTGACAACATCG
>NC_079895.1:337140-342140 GCF_024868665.1 Triplophysa rosa | reverse complement strand
CACATAAAGACATAATATAATAACGTCAGTGCAATGCTAACGATTCATACTGTACGCACTAGTACAGACATTTGGTCACATTTAAATGCACGAAAGGAGGGAGAGAGGGCACACTTTGTATATAGTAATCCCAGATCAGGGTTTTTCCTGCATAAAGAAATTGGAGGCGGCCGCTTCAATCAAATTTCGTGCCGCCTCAGACTCGTCAAAAATATGTCGAGTGTCTTCACAAAAACACTGCGTGCATAATTAAACAGATTGGCATTTGTAACTGCAGTTACGCCACAATGGAGGCGCTGTTTGGTTACCAGCAGTGAGACGCTGAAGAGTTCAGTAAAAGAGCTTTATTAGGAGCTGTGTAGCTGTGTTTCACGGCTCTTCAGGAGTTTTACGTTCAATTTACATTTTCTTGAATTTCTTGAAAAGATTTCCTGAACTAACGTGCTGTACATCATTCTAATGTGTTTAGCTGTGAAGTTGGCTCGTTGAATCAGCGTTATTCTGTACACAGTGAGTTCGCCAGTATGAACGCACATGGCGATCAGAACGACTCGCAAACAAATGACTCCTTTGAACCAATTCATTTACACAGAATGTAAGAGATCAGTGAATCGTTCAAAGCTCAGTGAACTACTAGAGAACGTAGGGTGTGAATGAGCTTTGCTTATTTAGTTAGACTGGTTACTTATGGGCTCAAAAGTCTTATAAAAAAGGCTTATATTAAAAATTTCAACTTTTCTGTTTGATTGAATAAATTTAATGCTTTATATAACTTATTAGTTTTCATTTCATCAAATTTTTTTAGAACTTTAATATAAGTGTTTTGTTAAGACACTTATCCCATGTTTTTCATTTGGGAATTCATTATTATATATTTTTTAATTAGTCAGTATCTGTGTTTATTAAGCTTAGTTTTCCCCTGTCACTTTGACTGGGGGTGAAAAGTTGTGTGCTTTGAGGAGGAAGAAAAATAAGGGTTGCAGTAAAGTTAAATGGTGCATAGTTGGGGCCCCCATACATGGATTTGCCTAGGGCCCCCAAATCACTAAATCCGCCTGGTGTCAGTCAGAGCAAGTACAGATCAGGACGAGTGTCTAGATGAGGAAGTACTCATGTAAAGCAGATTTTGGTTTATGGCCAAGTGATGTGCTGTCACAGATGTGTGTGTATCACTCATAAACAATTATTCAATGCTGGAGATCGAATGTGATATTAAAACGCAGATGTCATGTGGACTCACTGATATCATTACTTTATACTTTATAAACATGAATATAAATTTAATTTATATAAAAAATTGGATGATTGAATGGCCTGAGATTAACTTGAGAATGTTCAGAATTACTAAATGTGTACGTCCTGATCAAGGCTGAAATTTAAATAGCGCAAGGTTGTGTGTATGATACTAACATAAATATTAGGGGTGTAACGGTTCTCGGAAAAAAAACTGAACCGCACGGTTCTCCACCAACGGTTCGGCTCATCTTAAATCTGACGACGCATTTATAATATGGTTCGTTATAGAAATTATAATGCGTAAAACAGACTGACAAAGTTCAGCTAATGTATGTTCGTCGATGGATACACATTTAATACCTACAACAAATCAAATAACGTAGACAAATTTCAATAGGATTGATGACGCTGTAATATGACCAGTCATTTCTGCTGTCATCACCCGGGTGTTGTGAGCGCGCCAGTGCAGGTGAGACCTGAGCAGCACATGTTGTTTACTCATTCAAGCCTCGACCATTTAAACATTTAAGTGCCAGATGATGCAGAAGAAAACTTGAGAAGATCCGAAGCGCGCATAAGGAAAGTCTCAGACATGATGGCGCAAATATTGAGCTGTCTTTGAAGCGCTTAAAGAGACAGACTCACACATGAAGTAGGTCAACATGCCCCTCTTGTCCAGTATCTTAACAAACATAGTAGGTTATGTCTTAAGTGAACGGACGAAACAGACAAAAACAGTATCAGTGTACTGGATGGGTTTCATTCCTCTTAAAGGGACAGCAGCATATTCCTGCAGTCTGTTCAAAGTCAAGGAAATCACTCACTGCTTGTGACTCAATAACTTCTGTAACTTCAATTATGATTCATCTTTATTTCATTTCTACATATGCAATGTTATGTTTTATTTGATTACTTTAATCCATTTCTACCTTAAAAGGTATATATACAGTATCTTATTTTATTTTCTGCGTTGCTCTGTTGTTTTATTGGTGCTGTTACTTGTAGCTTGATTATTTGTTCTTATTTTTATTTGTCAGTAGTCCCTTTTCCCTGAACATAGCGCAAATCGAACCGAAACCGTGACCCTAAAACCGTGACACAAACCGAACCGTGAGTAATTTGAACCGTTGCACCCCTAATAAATATATATTAATAATAAAACATATCATTAAAAACAACACTAACATTGAGACTCACGACTGTGTTTATATCCTGTAATGATAAAGAATTATTCACAGTGTGTTTTTATGTTGTTTTGTGTGTTGTTCCTGTTCCTCGTGTGTAGCACATTTCATAGGATCAGTTGATGAAGTTCAGCTCGTGAATGATGTCATAGATACAGTAGCCAATCAAATTGTTTTTTTTACGTTCAGCCTCACGTAATGAAGAGGAAGCTCTGTCTGCTGTGAAGAAGATTTGTGAGGAGAACTCTGAAGCTCAGGGTGAGTCAACACAACTTTAGTGTTATTTAAAACTCTTTTGACACAGTACAGATTGTCGTGATGATGAAGACTTCTCACACTGAAGTTTGTGTCAGTTTTCAGGTTGTGTAGCAGCACAAGACACGCACAATGAATGTTAATTGAGAATTGATTATTGTGTTAGAGAATGTCTGTATTAGAGCTGAAGGTCAGATGAGGATATCCTCTTCTCACACAAACACACTCTGACTATAACTTTCATTTGGCACAGTAAAACATTGTGTACTTCTTTTAGTGAGTGAGTGAGTGACAGGTGAGAGTGAGTGAGTGAGTGAGTGAGTGAGTGAGCGAGTGAGTGAGTGAGTGAGTGAGTGAGTGAGCGAGCGAGAGAGCGAGTGAGTGAGAGAGCGAGAGAGCGAGCGAGAGAGAGAGCGAGCGAGAGAGAGAGAGAGCGAGTGAGCGAGCGAGTGAGTGAGAGAGAGAGAGAGCGAGTGAGCGAGCGAGAGAGCGAGTGAGTGAGAGAGCGAGTGAGCGAGCGAGAGAGCGAGTGAGCGAGAGAGCGAGTGAGTGAGAGAGAGAGAGAGAGCGAGCGAGTGAGTGAGAGAGAGAGAGAGCGAGCGAGTGAGTGAGCGAGTGAGTGAGAGAGCGAGAGAGCGAGAGAGCGAGCGAGAGAGTGAGCGAGTGAGCGAGTGAGCGAGAGAGAGAGCGAGTGAGCGAGCGAGAGAGCGAGTGAGTGAGAGAGCGAGCGAGAGAGCGAGTGAGCGAGAGAGCGAGTGAGTGAGAGAGAGAGAGAGAGAGAGAGAGAGAGCGAGCGAGTGAGAGAGAGAGCGAGTGAGCGAGCGAGAGAGCGAGAGAGCGAGTGAGTGAGAGAGCGAGTGAGCGAGCGAGAGAGCGAGCGAGCGAGAGAGCGAGCGAGCGAGCGAGTGAGTGAGTGAGAGAGCGAGAGAGCGAGAGAGCGAGTGAGCGAGTGAGAGAGCGAGAGAGCGAGAGAGCGAGCGAGTGAGCGAGTGAGTGAGAGAGCGTGTGCGCGATATTGAGTGACGTTACATATCAGTGTTGTGTTACTGTAAGCTGTTCTGATGCAATATTGTAACACAGTTGAGTTTAATCGTGAGAAGATCATGTGTTCATACAGATCTTCAGATCACAAGCAGTCATGATGAGATGTGCAGGGAAGCTCCTTATCACTCAGCATCTTAATAAACGTTTAATTGTTTAAAAGAGTTGTCGGTGTGGTCTGTGGTGGTGGTGAAGTTTGTTTATAGCCTCATGTTAGATTTTTATTTTTGCTCATTGTATTTAAGCTTTAAAATTCATAAACCTTGTGTTCATTTGTGAAGATTATCTTAAAAATCATAAACTTTTGTTGATGACAGAGCTTCTTTATCATGATAGTCCTCATCACCGTGTGTTGACAACGCAGATTCTTGTGTCTTATTTTCTACTCATGAAGCAGTTGATTGATAATATTTTCGGGTCAGCAGCTTTAAGGGATTATTGTTTTCTAACATAAAAGACATTTATGTGACAGTTTACTAGAATCTGACAGTATTGAATGTGAAGATGTGTGACTAGAAGATTTGTTTGGTCTGTGATTGACAGGTGGATGTAGAGACGTGTGTGAGATGTCTTGTGAACATTGTGACGTGAGGACAGAAGTCAGAGGGTTTAAACACAGGAGGATATTTCCCAGCATGCTTCTGGAGAAAGAAAGCTTCCATGTGAAGGTCACACTGCAGTGAAATGTGTGTGTCTGTGTTTAAATTGCGTGTGGTGTGACTCACGCGTGATCATGTCATTTCTGCTGCAGTGCCGTAAGCTCTGTCTGTGGACATTAACACACGTCTCTCTCTCTCTGTGGATCTGTTTACAAGACAAAATGACACCAAAAATGAAAATCCTGTCATCATTTATTCACTGAACTGTGAACAAAAGATGTTGAGAAAGTGTTGGTGTTCATTTATCAGCTATTCATATGTTTGCTCATGTTGCTCATGTTAGTCTGCAGGAAAATAACATTTTCTTTAAAACAATCACACTTTACAGATATAAACAAATATATTATAAATATAAATATTAAAAGACAGAAATAAATCTGTGTGTGTAAAAATGAAACACAGTGTGTGTGAATGTGATGACTGTAGGTGTTAGTTGTGATGTTGTAGTGTGCACTAGGAAGAGAGCCGTTCTTTGTTCTCTGTACCTATTTATTTCACGTTCTCCCTGCAGCGTCTCTCTGGTTCTGATTGTAAAAGTGTGAATGAGGTTAAGTCCCCCCCGCAGGCCTGTAACAGCATTCTCTCTCTCTCTCTCTCTCTCTCTCTCTCTCTCTCTCTCTCTCTC
>NC_079895.1:320352-335333 GCF_024868665.1 Triplophysa rosa | reverse complement strand
TCTCTCTCTCTCTCTCTGTCTCTCTCTCTCTCTCTCTCTCTGTCTCTCTCTCTCTCTCTCTGTCGATCGTCCTCTGGCTCTGTTTGCATGATTAATGAGTGCTACACAACCATCCACTGTTTTCTACAAATCACTTTCTTATATCAAGATTATTTCACAATCATACCTCAGAAAACAAAGCTGATCCTATTGGCAGATTATTTTCTTGTATTAAGGATGTTTACTCATTTTGTATACAGCATCATTGTATACAGCATTTAAAGGGTCAGTGGAACACAAACAAGATATTTTGAGAAATGTTTTGTATTCATACAATGGAAGTCAATGGAGTTGTGTTCTGTTGAAGAAAGAAACTCGTTTTGATGCTGGTTTGACCAGTTTAAACTAGCTAAGGACCAGCATAAACCAGCATAAAAACATACCAAACCAGAATATGCTTTTTTTTCAACAGGGAAGAAATGATGACTGTGCCTTATGTTGTATGTTGTATGTTGATGATTGTAGTGATGTAGTGTAGTGATGATGATGATGATATGAGTCACACACGCACGCTTCAGCTACACAAGCTCTATTTCATGCATTGTTGGGTGCATTTGATAATGCAGCACAAGCATGCGTCAAATTCTCAGCGTGCTGCGGCATCCAGTCTATTTTATACATATATATATATTTCTATATTAATTCTTAATGTAGTTATTTATTGTGTGTTTGTTTCACTCTGTGTTTTTTGTTCAGCTGCTTTGCAACAATGTCAAACTGTGTTTCTTTCTACATTAAAGGTGTTGTTTGTATGTGTGTTAACAGTGGACTTTGAGTTTTTGGACGTGTCATCTTTGCGGTCAGTGAGAGAGTTTGTCCGGAGGTTTAAAGATCGAGGTCGTCCACTGCACGTTCTCATCAATAATGGTACTGTCATCCTAAAATCACACGTGTGTGAAAACTCTCTGGACTCAACTGATTTCTGCATGTGATGTGATGCAGACACATAGACACAGTGTAGATGTGTTGTTTGCTGTTGTTTACATGTTTGATAACAAAACAAAATGCCTGGTGTCGTATACGATCTGTGCTGTAATCTCCACATCAGAAGATTTCATTGAGTTTTGTGTAGATGTGTCTCTGAGATGTCGGCGGTGTTGTGTGTTTCAGCTGGTGCGATGCTGCTTCCTGAAGGCAGACCGGTGGATGGATTTGAGACGCATTTTGCCACCAATTACCTGGGTCACTTCCTGTTGACCCGCCTGCTGCTGGAAACCCTGGTGCATTCTGGGAAAGATGAGTCGTATTCTAGAATCCTCAACATCTCTTCGTCTGCACACTACGCTGCTGATCTCCGTCTACATGACCTTCAAAACGCGTGGGTTTAAAAACACATTCCTATTGAAATGAAATAAACACACACCTGAAGCAAAACATCAAAAACAGAAGAGATCAGATCACATCAGATGTTGCCTGGAGTAAAAATGCAGTGGAATTTAATATCAGGGAATTTTGGGGGGTTATGTTCTGAATCACATGTGATACTGGATATTAGTTGGTCATATTCATTCATTCATTCTGGTTATGTCTATAGTTAACTCTTCATTGTGTCCTGCAGAACAGTTTTTCTCAAACCTTTTTTGTTGTAAGACCCCCTTTGTGTAGAGTGCATTGCTTTGCGGCCCCCCAAATAATGACTAATAATCTTAAACTAAACATTTGAATTAAACCAAAAACATATTCAGTTATACAATGCTGAAACATCAATTCTGTTTTGTTGGTGGTCTTATTTTTCCTCATGTTTGAATGTCACAAAATCTGTGGCCCCCAGTTTGAGAAGCACTGCTGCAGAACACAGCAGATGATCAGAGAATTCACACACTCCATCAAATGACCGTCGTATACAAGTTCATCATTCATCAAAATATCTTCATTTGTGTTCCACAGAAGTCACGTAGAGGTCATGAGAGTGAGTACATGATTTTGGTGGTTTTATTTGTAGGTGTACTGTCTTGTGTTTGATGGTGTGAATGTGATGCTGAAGGGTCAGGATGACTTCACACAGTTATCTGGTGTCTATATCTCTATACTCTGACATGATCAATGATATGATGCTGTACATCATGTGGCTCAGGCCACGTTTATACGAAAAAACTGAAAAGATTTTCCTTATCAAAACGGTCTGCATCTACACGGATCCAGGATAACGGATAAAATGCTGTAGTATGCACGCCAGGCCAGTGGATGGCGATGTTGTTGTGTAAAGAAACAGGATGTGCCTTGGCACAAACACATGCACCGTGAGGCAAACGTGCTTTTTAATACCGCTGGTCGACCTATATGTGTGTTTAAAGTCTGGCTCCGCTGGTCTTATTGGTGCAAATCCACATTTTGCCGGGGAAACGTTAATACACAGTCGAGCAGCGAGAGCTCACAGCACGGGAAGCCGCCATATTGTTTTGGCTATACTCGCGCGACTTTTTTTCTTTTTAATTATTCTTTGCTTAGAACATAACAATACATCATTGTCATCCATTTACCATCATAAAACAATAAATAAAATAAATGCCAGTTTGAGTGCCAAGTCCTCAAATAAATCCATTGTCCTTGTTGCTTTAGAATCTGTAGTGTTCAATAGATTCGAAGTACATTTTCATTTCAATTTTGAATATCAAAAACAACGGTTTGCTTTTTGAAAATTTACATTTGTGGATATGATACTTAAGTAGAAAAAAATAAGGTTAATAAAATAATTTTCATCTTTTTGACAATTGTAAAAACCAAAAATAACATTTTTATACATACAAAATTGGGGTTCACGTGGCATTTGATAAAATCAAGAACATCGCACCAAAATGTCATTGTATAACTGCAATTCCAAAACAAATGTACTGATGTTTCCAGTTTCTCAAAACAAAAAGAGCAGTTTGTATCAATATCATCTTTTAGTTTTTTTTGAGAGAACACTTAACCTATGAATCCATTTGAAGGTAACCTCTTCCACTTTGTTTGTCATTAAATATTTGTGTGATAACGTCCATGGGATATCATTTACCATTCCAGTAAGAATGACATATGGCAAAGAAACCAAGTGTTGCTGAAATAAACTTCTGATTCTCTTATTTTTTGATTTGTTAGAAGAAAAGCGCTGTTTTACATATATCCTCACGCGACTGAGCGCGTAATACGCGAGCGCGTGACGTCGTTTTCAGAAAGTTCCGTCTTGCAGTTTACATGGAAGCAAAAACGGCGGCGTTTTCAGAAAGTTGCACTTTGAGAGCCGTTTTCAAAAGTTTGTGGTTTCAGTCCCCTAAAACGCCGTTTCCTTCGAAACGAACGGCTAAACGCATAAACAGTTTTGCGTCGTATAAACGGCTTCTCGTTCCTGCGACGCACAACATGAGTGAGAAAGACTCGTCGTGTGTGCTGTGAGTTGACGCTGGAACTGTGGGCGGTCGAACATTATTTGGGCAGATTTAACCGCGTCTACACCAGACACTGTGATGCTGTCCACAGTCTTTTATCCTTCAACAGTTTGGATTGGACAGTAAATGTTTTTATAGGTTCGTGAAATGAACCTGTGATGATGGTTTATATTGTGAGATGGTCAGTTTTTGTTTGTGTGTTCACACATCGTGTGTGTGGTGAGCTGGAGTCCAGCGGAGCGCCGGTGACGGTCAGTGCTGTCGATGCAGGTGCGGTGAACACAGGCCTGTACTCTCATCTCCGCTGTGTCGCACGATACGCACACAAACTCACCGCACGCTTCTTTTTTAAGGTGAGATTTCATCATCACATTCCTTTGCAAAATCCATTTAACCGCCCAAAAGAAATAGGCCTGTTTAACATACATTAAGAGTTTTTACAGAATTATTTTGCATTAAAGCCATTTTACGAAGTCTTAGTTTTGTTTTTGTTTACCGACATGTTCTTGACAGGTTTTATGAGGTCACGATTCGGTGGATATTGATCACAGATAACAGACGAACCGAATCTTTATTGAGTGTGTTCATACGCAGCTTCTGCTGTCAGATAGGAGTGTTTGACAGAGCAGATTTAAACACACTTGTTTTGTACCATGATGAATCATTTAGGGCTCTGACCTCATCACGTGACCTTTCGGAAGCTTTTGCCCTCCAGACGCCGCTCACTGCAACACACCCAAACACACACGCACATACAACTACACCTTGACACACAACTGCACACAATTACACACACGCACACACACACACACACACACAACTGCAAATAAGCACACACACACACACCTGCACTCACACAACTGCAAATAAGCACACACACATAACTGCACACACACACACACACACACACACACACCTGCACTCACACACACAACTGCAAATAAGCACACACACATAACTGCACACTCACACACAACTGCACTCACACCCACACAACTGCACACACACACACACAGGTTCTGTTAGAATAATGATGTTGTTATGATGCTCATACTCTTATAATAAGAACATTAGAGATCCTTAATTCACTTAATAGTCATTCTGGTGTATTTGAAGTGTATCGATCAACAGAACAACAGAACGGACACTCTTGAATCCGTCATAAACGTGATCATATACTGTATATTTCATCCGAATCAGACTCCAGCTGACGGGGCAGCGACGGCGGTTTATTCTGCGGTCTCTCCTCATCTGGAGCGAGTCAGTGGATGTTATCTGCATGAAGGACGATGTGTTCGCTCCTCACCAAACTCTTCTGATAAAGATCTTCACACACGACTCTGGCAGAACACCTGCGATCTGTTGAACCTTCAGCATTCACTGGAGCTTCACTCTCACATCAGACGAGAACTGAAATGACTCGAGTCAACACCAAACCAACGAATCTCGCATTCATGCTGATGCCATTTCTTTGTGTTGACAATGTCTTGATACCGAAGAACTGTGATTGGCTGCGGTGTGATGATGGAAGCGGTTTTGTTTGAGAAGGGCTCAGAGCGTCACACAAACTTTCTCTCTACACTGTGAGTGTGTTTGTGTGTTACTGTCTTCCAGAGAGACATATCCTGGCTTCTCAAATATATCTGTGACCTCGCTGTGCTGACCTCTCATCTGTTGTGTGAATCAAGCTTTCGCTTTTGATCAGAACAAAAAAATAATAATAATAAAGTTGAGTTGAGAACACGGACAGAAGTGGCAGGGATTTCACCAGCAGGATCGACTCTGACTGTGTTCTGATCTCACCGTGACATTTACACGCGTGTTTAGGAATGAAAGTCTCACATTGACAATAGTTGTGATGGTAATATCACTGGACCTTCAGCGATTTATAAGCTACACAACATCAATATAACGCACAATAACTGAGGGCATGTTTTGTGTCGCAGCGTTGATGCATTATTATACTGTGAAATATCATGATCACGTTTACGAACTAAAACACTGTCATCAAGCTTTATTTATTGAGAAAAGGCTTTGATTTTCTGCTGACTCGTCACGGTAAGATCTCATTCATAAACACGAGTTAATACATGACATGACATGACGAAACAGTGTATTTCTGCATTGATTTATCTTGTTTCAGATGAATCGATGCTGCAGGTGTTTTCTTCATTGTTTTTAGCTAATGTTAACAAACAAAAAGATATTTTTTTGATTTCATCTGCTCCAGTCTCAATGTAGACGTGATGATGTCACTCTTGGTTCAGTACGCACAGAGAACGAAACGTTAACGTTTGTGTCACATGTAATATAACAAGCACATCAACTTTATAGGACTTTATCACACATTATCTGTGATCTTCTGTGAAAGTGGGTTTTGATGAACTAACATTCTATGTTTTTTTGTTTTGTTTACAAATCTTTGTGTGAAATATTAAATGAGTGGATCTGCAATGGCCTTTAAAGATTGTTCTTAAAATGTTATTTCATGGTTGCAAAAATGAATTTTGTCATAAGTTTAGATTAACGCACTGCAATATCTTCACAACAGCGGGAAGATAAATGTCAGATTTTTCACTGAATATGCAAACAGCTCATCTACTGTACTTTTTTTATGTTAAATATAAATTATATTAAGTCATTCTATTATATTATCATTTCATTACCTGCGGTAAAATGTAGTCTTGATTTTCTTAAAACAAACCTTTTCAAGGAAACCTGCCACTTAATGATAAAAACACCACAACTCCAAACCGTAAAACAACTGTGTTGTGTGGAAGGTGTAGATCTGTGATATAAATGTGTATTAAATATTCTCACGGTGTCATGTCAAATGAAATGTGTATCTTTATGTCTGTTGTGTTTGTAAAGCTTCGCGTCACTTTTAAAGGTTTAAAACATCTTATAATGTGAAACATGAGAGATTTGTTAAATGTTTATATGTGATTGTGTGTTAACATGCACTTTAGCAAATGTTTCAAAAACTCTGAAGAATTCAAGCACACCGAGATGAGAAAAGCTCATTTGGTTTGATTTTGGGATGAATGTGACGTGATTTGCTTAAACTTGAAATGAGTTTTAAGGGTTGGTCAATAGATTTGACCGAATGATTTTCCTGCAGTCTGTATGAAATATAACTTGAATTCCTTCTGCCAGCTGTGATGATATGATGCATCTGGGGAAATACTGGAAATATTTGACCAAAGTTAACAATATGACATAAACAAAATTCTTCTTTAAGCTATGACCCGTATGAGAATTATGCATTATGAAGTTTGTTCTGTTTATTTCATGTTGTCACTGTGATATTCTTTCTTTGTGTCATTTCTAAGCCTCTGATCATGCAATAACTGCTCAACACAGCAACACTTGTTTTTGTTTTAAAAAAAGCCTCAATATCCTTCCAGAATGTTCCATGTAAAAACATTTGCAATAATAAAAGCCGTCATGTTTCTTTAATACAAGAGTCCTTGTTGTCTTCATGTTGTGTTATGATTGTGATGTTTTAAGACACTCAGATGAAGAAAAGCGTTTCTTAATGTTCTCCGTCTGTGAATCTGTTTGTCATGTTTACAGAAACATCTCAGAATATACTGATGTGATGCCGTTCATATTTATAAACACGTGTACACTGACTGTGGCTGTTATAGAACAGAGAAACACAAAGTCATGTGTTGGTCTCAGAGTTTCTCATTCAACACAATGAAAGTGAATGATGTGGAGGCCTCTGGAACAGAAGAGATTGTGTGTGTGTGATGATGTGTGTCGGTCTGATGCTATGGGCTGTGTGTGTTTGTCTGTCTGGTGTTATTTATGTCTCTTGTGTTGAGTGTTTCTCTTATACAAACAGAGAAAGCAGGTGGAAGGTTTCAAGGTGTTTTGAGTCTGTGATGATCAATTCTTCTGGTTTTGACTTCAGAGGTGGACAGTACTTCAGTCATTTTACTTACATTACATTTTACATTTGTACTTTTGGGGGGGAATATATATATTTCATTTTTACTTTAATATTTAAGTACATTAAAAATGATTCCTTTTTTTACTCAAGTACAAATTTTGAGTAAAATTTCAATAGGCCTATCATAAATAACCAACATGTAGCGTGTTTATCAAATGCAGTGGAGTAGAAGACATACCCTTTATAATGTTGTTAAGCAACTATATTTCCAAAGTAAAAACACTGATCAAATATACAGATATTTGAAAATGTACTTGAGAGTAAAAATAATTTTCCACTTCTGATGCACTGAAGATAAATGTGAAGTCGTCTTCTGTACGCACGCGCGAGTCTGTATGAGTCACATCTCTCGCAGTCCTTCAAACATCTGCTGCTGTGACACACACAAAATCTAATGTTTGTGTTAAGTGTAACAGTAGAACAACAACTATAACAGACAAAATGTTCTAAATATGCTTTAAAGGGACACTTCACCCAAAAATGAAAATTCTGTCATCATTTACTCACTGTTGAGTTGTTCCAAATGTGTATAAATGTCTTTGTTCTGATGAACACAGAGAAAGATATTTGTTAGAATGCTTATAACCAAACAGATTTCGCCCCCATTGACTCCCATAGTAGGAATTGTTTTTTTTCCTACTATGGGAGTCAATGGGGGTTGAGATCTGTTTGGTTATAAGCATTCTTTGTTTATCAGAACAAAGACATTTAAACACATTTGGAACAACTGGAAGGTGAGTAAATGATGACAGAATTTTCATTTTTGGGTGAAGTGTCCCTTTAAGGAACATAAATTGTGGTTTCAGAAAGACGTAAGAAGCAAAAGTACATGTTAAACATGAAACAAAATACACGTTTGAAACAACATTTTAGCACACCTGCGCACATCTCTGAACACGATGACCTGATATTTTCCATCAGGATCCATCAGCTGAGACATCAGACATAAAACCTTTTTGTTCCTATTTTTGTCTATTAGAAACGTCTGATTTTAGTCCAGTGCATCTGAAGTAATCTTCTTTATGACTGTTTGTGTATGAATTAAAGACAGACATCTTACATGACATCATACTGCATGACTCGCTCGTCACATCACATGAACATAAATGTATAAAAAATGAAATGCATGAAACCATGCATAAGTATGCATTTGGAATAATATAAGAGAAGAAAGAGAAAGACTGTTGGGTTTTTATAGTTCAGGGTAAACCGTGTTAGTTTACTGCAGTACTGCTGCGGTCAAAGTAAATCCATGTGAGATCTGTTGATGGATTCAAGAACTTCTCACACTAAATAAATAAAACTCCTCACCTACCTGCAGACACACGCACGCATGCACACAATCGCTCTCTCTCTGGTCAGAGCCGCTGACGTTTTGAATCATTCACACACACACACATGTATAATAAATGCTGAATATTCTGTTGCAGAAAGGAAATAATCAATCATTTATATCAATGTAAAGCTATTATATATTCCCACCCTGCATGAGGGGTGTCACAGCTCATTTCTTGGTTTAATTAGAATTCTCATTTAGAGTTCAACCTCGTCTCGGATGTTTCTCCCAAAATTCCTTGAAATAAATAAAACACGAGTCAACTGTCGACAGTAAGAATGGAGATCTGGACAAATGAATGTGGAGAAAATCATCTGGTTTGAGAATGTTTAAGTTCATATTAAAATCTCTAATATTTGAATGTTCACTTTGAAAATCTGAGGTACAAATCTGAGCAGTTTGAGACGTTGTTGACATCTCTTCTGAATCTCTTGGGGAGACACGTGTCAAAACATTATTTCAGTCTTTTTAAACTGAAGGTTTATAAGATATAAGAGAGAAACAACACTTACAAAAGTAAGTATACAGTACTTCAAGTTTATTTAGTTATTAAGTATATTTAAAGTACTAGCAGTAGTTACAACACACTATTTGTAAGTATACTACTGGCCCGATTAGACTTTATAATGAACTTGAAGTTGAACAGTACTACATAAGAGTGCTGCGAAGTACATAAAAAGTCAACTAAAAGTGTGATTATTTTATTTTCACTTTGAAAGTAACGCACATTTGAATAAAGTTGTTGTTGTATGGAAATTAAGTCATTCAACAAAAGTTGTATATGCTGCGAGTCTTATTTCTCATTGATCCCTACTCAATCCCTGCTCTGTACTGTAGTTTACTGTAAAGAAACAAATAACAGTAAATAAAGCAAACAATGCAGTGTTTACTGACCTCATGAGACATGAAGTCAAGATCTTACTGTGTGATATAAACTCCAGTCTGAATGTCTGTGTGAAATCAGCTGAAAACATGATTTCAGGTGTTAGTTTTGACTTTCACTGAAGGATTACCGAGATTGTCGTGTGTTCAGTGGTGAATGGTACACAATGAGACACATTTTCATTTCATGATGAGAATGCAGCTGTAAAGAATCCTGAATCATGATTTATTACAGTCATGGCTTGAGCGGCTGCGAGTC
The DNA here is from genome assembly GCF_024868665.1 of Triplophysa rosa. Classification (NCBI taxonomy): domain Eukaryota; kingdom Metazoa; phylum Chordata; class Actinopteri; order Cypriniformes; family Nemacheilidae; genus Triplophysa; species Triplophysa rosa. Next base: position 325,494 of record NC_079895.1, on the reverse strand, counting down.
TTGATCATCTGAAATGAAGATGTTGGTGTTTATTTGCGTGCCAGGATGACATCATAGATCTTTCCGGTTCTGTGGATGTGGACGCAGGTGAAGCCCGCAGCCGCGAGCAGACCACTGTACTCTGAACCCTTCCGCTCTCGACCTTCAGTCTGAACCAACATGTTGAGTGAATAAAGCTGAACGGTGAGCGGACCGCTGTTATCTTCATGAAGAAGAGCTTCAACCAGTAACACACCTCCACCTGTGTGCGCGCGCACACACACACACACACACACACACACACACACACACACACACACACACACGCACACACACAGGTGTTATCTTCTGAATCTGATTTATTCTGCTGTGTTGTGTTGTTTACACACCATCATCATGTTTGTCATGAGTGTGTGTGTGTGTGTGTGTGTCACTTGGCTGGTGTCAGGCTCACTCATGTCTGAGATTGAGTTCCTGCTTGACAGCTGGTGCCACACACATGCACGCACGCACGTTTTCATGTTTTATGGGGTCTTTGTAGTCATAATGATTGTAATGCTGTATAAACTGTATATTGCATCTTGTGACCCTCGCCCCTAAACCAAACCTTCACACAAACCTCCTGCATTTCATGTTTGTAAATAAACATTGTTAGTGTGTGTGTGTGTGTGTGTGTGTGTGTACCTGGTGTACAGGACTGGTAACCTTTCCTCAGCAGCTCTACACAGCGCTGGTCTGTCCAGTCGTGCAGAATCCGGGCGAGAATGTAAAGATCCGCCGGTGGAAGAGCATCTTTAAAAAAATCTCCTGTCATGAGAGACACAAAGACAGTCATGCGTTCAACTAAATGATTCATCGTTTATATTCATTAAACAAACAAAACACACACACACGTTAAAACATTACAGATATACACTGTGCAGACGAACACTCACAGACAGCTAATGACAAACCATTTCACCACATTCTCTCACACCTTCATAGAAGTGAATCCTGTCGTCTCGCTGTGACACAAAGTGCTCTCGTGATGTCTTCACGACCTTTGGAAGGTCAAAGATGGTGACGGAGGATTCAGGATAGACGGACACACAGTGTTTGGCCAGAGCGCCGCTGCATCCTGATGATGAAAACACATGAATGCGACACCAAACTTCATCTCATCTACACCAGAAACGACTCTCATGATGTTAAAAACCTGCTGCGTTACACCACACGGATCATTACCCCATCAAACAAAACTACGTCATGTCCAAAAGAAAGATTGACTGAAACCATCAGAGATCTGTGTGTGTGTGAACACGTGTCTCATTAAATCACAGCAGCTCCTCAACAGCACCACACCTCAAATCTGTGAGTCAACAGTGAATCCAGCGGAGTTCAAAAAGCTTCTGACTGTTGGTTTCACCGCTGTGATTGGAGTCAAGTCGAACACACCTCTCTCTCTCTCTCTCTCTCTCTCTCTCGTGTGTGTGTGTGTGTGTGTGTGTGTGTGTGTGTGTGTGTGTGTGAGGATGATGGCACAACACGATCAGCTCCACAGCGCCATCCTGTGGCTTCATTCAGGTGTACATGAACCTCGCGCTCACCTCCGAGGTCATAGATGCTTCTGAACGGTGAAAGGTCAAACGCCGTGATGACGTCACGGCCGCAGATGTTCCAAATAGAGTTCATCAGATGCATGAACTTCACCATCTCCTCATCAGACCTGAAACACACACGCGCTTTCTTAAAGCATTCATGCATTTCTGCACACAAACGGCTCTGAAACGCTCGCTCGCTCACCTGTATAACGCTTGAAACAGGTCTTTGGAGTTTCTTCCGAAAGCTTTCTCATACTGATTCGTTCCTTCTCTGCGATGATACAACAACACATCTGTGTGTCACGTGTCAAGAGTTTCCATGCGTTGAGTGTGTTTCTAAGTCACGTGTGTGTTTCTCACCGGATGGCGTCGGTCAGGTGATGCCAGCACAGGTAGATGGTTCTGGAACTGTACTGAATCGAGTGATACAGAGACTTTGGACTGGACTCGATTAGAAACACTGTCGACATTTCTGTGTTACTGAACAAAACTGTAAAGAAAGTGAAATCACTTGATGTTTGTTGACGACATGATAGTCAGTAAGTTACTGTAAACGTGTTGTACCTTCACCGTCAGTGTTTGCGTGTGTGTTGAGAAGCTCGAGACCCACACACGCGGACAGAAGTCTCTCAGTGGCATCTTCACTCGTGCCCAGAGCTCGCGACAGTTCGACTGCAGACAGCGGCTGCGCAGACGCGTGCAGCTGCTCAAATACGCCCAGCTCACATGCAGCAAACAGAGTCTGCCAATCAAACACAGAAAAACACGGTCACGGAGTTTAAAAAAACGAAACTACTTTTTCCTCACTACAAAGAGCAGAAAGCTGAAGGTTCTTTATGGAACCATACAGCCAAAAACAGTTCTTCTAATCCATGGCATCATGTAACACCTTTACTTTTAACACTGTAACTATAAAACGGATTTTATTATTCATTAAGACTAGGCTGTCAACGTTAACTCATGCGATTAATGTTTGTTGTGAAAATGGGAGTGGCGTCATCTGCGTAAAGAGACTCTTAAAGGGGCCGCGTTCTTAAAGCTACTGCTGTGACTCCGGTCACTAATGTTAGTCAAAGAACAAAAGAAAAGAGGAATTCAATGTGTTTTGTAGCTTTAATGAGAATTCTTCTGCATTTCATTTACAATTTCGCATTAAAGACGGTTTAAGTGTTTGAGAAATTTCTGTAGATTTCCTATCTGTTAGACATGATAGCTCTCAATTGTACTTTTGAATGACTATAATTAATGTTAAAATAAATAAAAAATCATGTTGGCTTTCAGTCATAAAATGATGTTGTTAAAGAAATCCGTTTCATTTGAAGATTAAATGTGAAATTATTAGATTGTAAAAGTATATTTTAAAACATTCATGTTACGTGTGATTAATCAGATAATTTTTTTTAATCGATTGACAGCACCATGCATTTGTCACGAGCTAAAATGAAATGATCAGACTTTCACAGACACCATCTCATGAAACAGATCCTGTATTAAAAGATCCGCACAACATGTGTAAACTTAAATGAAAGAGTAAATTCTGTCCAGCATTAGATCTACATCTACAGCTTTACCTTTGACACCAAGAAGCCCTCCATATAATCCAGAATCTTTCTTGGGTATAAATCATCTTTTGCTGAGGCCATTTGACCAGAGAACAGATCCCGTGTGTGAAACGCTGAGCTCCTGTTGAGTTTAACTCACCACATAATCCGATTATACAGATTACAAACCCACACAATACGTGCACGGGGTCCAAAACATCAAATCTTCACGTGTATTATTGTAAAACTAAGACGAAACGCTGAGAACAGATGAGTGAATGTCATCTCATGACGTCTAGAGGTCAAGACTGAAATGATGCACAAACATCACCTGTGTTCCAGCAGATGAATGACACATGAGAGACGCTGCTGAGATCCGGACACTTTTATTGTGACTGTCACAAGTGTTGCTCCGCTGTCATTGAATACTGAAGTTTAAATCCAAATCAAACATCATACTCGTGTAGAAGAAAACAAATGTTGATTCTTTATCGCAGTCCTACAACAAGCAACATAAACTTCTAAATGAGGTGAAATTGAGAGTTCACCCAAAAATGAAAATTCTGTCATCATTTACTCACACTCTTGTCATTTCAAATCTCTATGGCTGTCTTTCTTCCGCATGACACAAAAGAAGATATTTTGAAGAAAGTTGGTAACCGAACAGCACCAGCACCCATTCACTTCTATTGTACGGACACAAATCCAATGCAAGTGAATGGGGTCCGGTTAACAACATTCTTCAAAATATCTTCTTTTGTGTCATACGGGTTTGAAATGACAAGAGTGAGTGAATGATGAAAGAATTCTCCTTTTTGGGTGAACCGTCACTTTAAGAGTCTTACACTAACCAGCACTGACTCTTACTGTTTCTATACTTTAAAATTCAAGTAATAAACACTTTAATCTATTGTGTGTCTTTAACATCCACTGCAAGAGCACCAACAATAACAACTCCAGTCTTTCATCCAACATCACTTCAGACCTCATCTTCTTCTGACGAGTCCTCGTGAGGCCAACCAGTCCATCTGAACACATTATAAAATAATACCAATTCAAATTGTTCTTAAAGTAATCTGTAAAAGTAATGAAATGTGTGTGGGGGGGACTAACTGCTGAAAATGCAAAAAAAAAACCCCTGTCTTTAATCTCTTTGTTTGTATTTTGGAGTGATTGTGGATGTGTTTGGACGACAGGTTCTCTATCGTCTGGAGCGGCTGTCAGTGTGTCGTCGTGGACCTCTGCTTGACGACCGACTCGAGCTGCGACTGCTGCGACTGCTGCTCATGCTCTGGCCGTGACTGTATTTCCTGCAGCGGTCGGGACTCGCTCGCTCACGCCTCCCGCGATCACGTCGCGTTCGACTGCCGCTCCTCCTGCTGCGTCTCCGTGCACTTCTGCTGCGACTGCAGCGACTCCTGCGAGCGTGACGATCCCGGCTCTGCCCCCCGCCGCTGCGACGCGAGCGTCTGTCGCTTTCCACCTCTCTGCTCCTCTTCTCTCTCTGTGGCCTGTCCCGCTCCTCACTTGTCATCTTCTCTTGCATCTTTGGTTTGCTGTCCTGGTTTTCCGTCTTGACCAGAGACGCAGGTTTCATCTCACCGTTCACCGGCGCGTCACACGCCTGCAGATCGGTGAGGACACGATCGCTGTCGTGGCTCTGCGTGTTGGTTCTTTTCTTCAGCAGGTTTTCCAGCAGCCGCTCGCGCAGCTCGCGTTCTTTCCGCTGCAGCTCCAGCGCACGTGCCTTCTCGCTCTCCACACGCCGCAGCTCCTCCTCCTGCAGCCGCCTGCGCTCCTCCAGCTGCTGCAGGCGCATGAGCTCCGCCCTCTTCTGCTCCGTCTGCTGCTGTCTGAGAGTCTGCAGAGACACAAACACACATCAGCCGCTCGTGATGTCACGCGGTTCAAACCTCACATATCCAGACGTTCAGAAGAGAGATTTGCCAACCTTTGCTCTGCTCAGTAACTCGGCGACGAGGCGGATGGACTGCAGGTTCCTCTGCGCCAGAAGCAGTTTTCTCTCTTCCGTGGCGATCTTC
>NC_079895.1:255352-315352 GCF_024868665.1 Triplophysa rosa | reverse complement strand
ACGCGGGGCAGAGTTCAACAGCCTCGGCTGTATCGCTGACTACAGACGTCATGACCAACACCACCACGCGGCACCTAAAGAAAACTGAAAGACCAAAACAAAAAATGGCCATTCTGACATGACTGTTCAAATACCGTGAAGCTCGTCTCGCTTCCAAACTACAGGCAACCGATGAAGAACCCCGGAGGAGAATACTAGTGCTCAGATGTTGCTCAGTTCTCAGTTGTGTCTTATTGACGCATCACTCAGGTGTTTCTCATCAAATTGCTGAGGTGAGAAGTAAAAAGAGAATCAAATGAGAGTGTAATTCATGAAACACACGAAGAGTCTCTGGAGGTGTAAAGGAATGTAGACGGTAGAGGTCAAATCATCTGGTTTTGAGTCAATTTGATGAGAAATGTTTGAGATCGTCAATCGCTTTGATTGCAGACTTGACAAATCTGAGCTCAGTTTGACACATTGAGATCTCTTCTCAAACTCTAATAACTGAGACATTTGGGACACGTATTTCTCCTGACTGAGGAAAAAAAGATGAGACTTCTCTCCATTTAGTCTCATTGAAGTCTATATTAAAGAGATCTCATCTGTGACAATAAATGCAGAATGCATGCATAGATTTGATAACTGACACAGAGGGACAAACACTTTTGATCATTAAACATCACACATCTGTTGAGCTCACTGTGATCAATAAAGAGCTCTTCCTTTTCTTCTATTAAACTGTGTTTTTGACTAAGAGGACATTTAGTGATCTAATCATTTCAGAGGACACACACACATCAGACATCTTTAAACGGGACTTACTGAAATATAAAGCTGATGTATCTGTTCAAATCGCCTCGTCTGATGTAAACTTTACATAGATGAACTCTTACAAACCTTGCCAAATCTCTCACCAAAATCAACTCGATGTTTTCATGACTTCAGTAAAGCGGAATGAGCCATAATGACGATAAATAACAACAACAGCAGCACTGCAGTCACATCAGCGCTCAAACACACACGCGCTTCCGCGGACGTCACAGGAGCCGGAAGTGACGCGAGGACTGCGCAGACGGATGTAAAAAAGATCAGCCTTCGGTGTCGTGTTCGTTTGCTGCCTCCAAGTGGAGAATATCAAAAATGCAACCTTAAAATCTCAAAATCTGTTCAACGTTATCTTATCTTATCTTCATATTCATATAATTGGACGAATATCTCTTAGTCTGTTTCTTCCGTCCAAAATCCAGTTACACAAAAACTTCTGGTCTCGCGCAGTATGTGCTAGTTTCAAACACTTCACAACTCTTTATCAAGCTAAAATATCCCTTAAAATGACAATAGGAACATGTTTTTATAGTAGGCTAGCTGTTGGGGAAACAAATAAACATAGGAATAGTCAATGGAGACCACTTGATGTTTTGGGGTGAACTATTCCTTAAGACCACAGTAGCATAAGAGCCACCTTCACTGAAAATAGATTTGCCGTTTCACTACAGTACAGTATACATGTGTTCTTCATAAACATTAGGTCTGGGAACAGCTTTAAACGTTTTTCATTTTTATAAATCATTCATTACAATTTCTCTTTTGATTTTTTGGATTCTGTCTCACTGGAATGTCTGTCATGATCAGTAAATAAACTGTAGGAATGATGTGACATGATGTCTGACAGTCATTTGGTGCCAAGCTCATGGTGTCTAAATTAATGTAAGTTACAGTCTCATCTACTTATCCCTGCATTTAATTCATTATAATTCTAGGTCTTATTTTAACTGCTGCTGTAGTGTATTTATTTTGTATTATGCTTATGTTCTTTTTTCCTCCTTTGTACAGCACAGTGGTCAACCTTTGTTGTTTTTATTTGTGTTTAAGTAAATAAATGAAAAGTGTATTTGGGGGGGGTGTATATATATATATATATAGGTTTATTATTGTTAAGTGTGTTGAGAAAGCACATTTTCCAGCAGTGCAGCAGCTTGTAGATTTGATTCCCAGGGAACACACACACACACACTGATAAAAACGTAAACATTTTGATAAAAGGCATAAATATGATTTAAAACATGGTATACAGATAAAATGTGAATCAAAAGAGATTTAGCACTTTTACCGGGTTTTAGAGTTTTTCCTCCCAAGTGACAGTTGCTTCATGATAGAAAAAGTAAATTTAAAATGCAGCTCTTGAGAATTCATATATCTGGATGACATTCTAAAAACATAAAAACTTATTTCCGATAACCTAAAAGTGCCTACATCAATGGGTCAACAGCTTTACATGTCCTGTATCATATAAACACTGAGGTCAAGTTCACATTTCTAGGATAACAGTCATAAAAAATGCTCAAAGACAAAAGCACGCTACAAAGACAATAAAAACACAACAATTTAAACACAAAGTGCATCAGTGTGCCCATTTGAACAGTGTGTGTGAAATAATAACAATCTGTATTACTGCACATGATATATCTCCTAAAACATTGCTTTAAAAACTGTGTCAGTATAAAGTTTGTTCCAGTAAGCAGATCAGTAATCTGTACAATATGAACGCGTACATTGTGCAGTTGATCTTCAGCTAAAAATGACAATGATGTTGTACCAAATGCTGTTTTTTTATGAAACATTAAAAAGGAATTATAGGAAAAAAATAAATAAAGAGTTATGCACTATATTCTAAAACAATAGAAAACTAAAAATATTTTCACTGCAGCTTTGACATACTTTAAGGGCGAGCAAATGACAGATTTTATTTATTAAAAGTCTGCATAAATGCCTAATTGTTGCTGCATCCTGGGGGGGGGGTGTTACAGCACATACAATATTTGCATAGGCTATATATATATATATATTATATTTAACTTTTATAAATGATTGTAACATTTCGGCTTCAACCGAACAGATTAGACATGGGTCTTGTTTTGACGGGACTCTTGAGTGCGTCATCTCTCTCGTCGTTCTCTCTGAATGAAGTGCTGTGGACAATCTGCGTCTTGAATCTGGTTCTCTGCAGTCTGCGGCCGATGGACGACTTCCGGTAGAGCGCGCGAGGTTTCACCTGCCCGTCCGGTACCGGCTCCTCCGGCGGGTTTAAGAGCCGCAGCGGGTTCAGGTTGGACGGCAGGACTTTAGGAAGCCACCATCGGCCTACACCAGACGCACTCGCCGCGTCCGCGCTCCCACAGGCCCCAATGATGTCTTTGATGTCACCCGTGACGGTGGCTCGCAGGTACTGGGCCGCTTTCTTCCCGTTATAATCCCTGGCGTCCACATCGACGTCGTAAGCGCCCACGAGCAGCTTCATGACCTCGATGCGGTTGTGGATGGCCGCCAGGTGTAGCGGGGTGTACCCGGCACTCGAGCGGGCGTTCAGGTTGATGGCGACGTCGTGCTGTTTGGCGAAGTTCACCAGCGTGGCCAGCAGCTCGTGTTTGCCCTGCTTGGCCGCCCAGTGCAGACACGTGAAACCCGTGACGAAGTCTTTCTTCAGGATGAGCGTGGGTTCGCACCCGAGCAGACGCCGCAGGGTGTCCCATTCGCCATCTGCCGAGCGCACCATCCACTCGTGCTCCAGAGGGTCCAGGGTTACGCAGGCACAATCCTCATCCACGGAGGACGAGTGATACGTGGCCGATATGTGCTCTTGAGAGGTGCGGTGCACGAGCGAACGTCTCACCTGCGGAGAACTGCTCTTCATGAGCTCAATGAAAGTCTTGCGGCTGCCTTTAGGGGTCCCGTCCGTGCCCACCGCGTCACCCGGACCGCCCTGAGCATCCTCGGAGGAGGCCAGCAGCAGCAGCAGACTGCGCTGAGATCCTCTGGATGTTCTCCTCCGGATCTGGGATGTGTGTGGAGATTCTCCTGCCCTAGAGTCCAGTTTTGCAGTCGACTGTCTGTCGGAGAGCTGCAGATCATTTGTGTCATTGATGTTCTCACGCGACTTCTGCTCGTTTCTCTCAGTCAATGCGATGTCTGATATGCACAACGCATCGGAGACGTTCATATTCGCGTCCGATGTCGCCTCAGATTCTTGATTTAGGTCGTGTTTTCTAGTTATTTCTCCATTGATACCGTCATTCTCTTTGAACTGTATCGCGTTCATTCCTCTGTCGAGGTCTTTATCGCCACCCTGCGCGCGCGCGCTCCGCATCTCTCTGTGTTTCTTCTTCAAACAGACCACTTTCTCTCCATCCTCCTGCTTCACATAAGCGATGTTGTCAACGAAGCGCTTAAATCTCTCTTTTAATAGCGCTCTCTTGGTATTGTCGCTGCTCAGAAAGACTCTGAAACGCTCTACCAAGACCTTGTTTTTCACACGCCCTCCGTTTTCCAACAGAAAGTCCAGAACGGATTCTTGCGTGCATTCCGTCGCCATTATATCACATCTTTAAAATAATAATCAATGAACGCATAAATCAGAGCGCCTGTCTCGTTTTCAAGTGCTGACATCGGTAAATCGCAAGGAAACGCATTGTTTGCCCTCATTAGGACGTAGGTGAGGTGGCTTTGGGTGCAGACCGTGGGGCCGTTGCGCTTATAATGATGTTTGCATCCTAGCAACTCTTGCTGGGAGAACACGAGCACTCGTGTGAAACTGGACTACACTGACGTTCATTGTGGCTCAACTCCGCTGAGCATGAACGCCGCCCAGTCGCGCCGCGTTGAGCCAAGATGGCTTCTCATTCCAACGCGTCCACTGAGGAATTAAAAGAGGGCGGGTCGAAACATGGGACATACCACTTTGCTACAGCGGCGGGGGTTCAAACGCCACCAAACTATATCGGTGTTAATTATTGAAATGAGCGACACTTGTAACTGCCTGTTGTGTTCAAAAAACATTTCTTAGATAAATGGCCAGAGACATCCGTCAACATCCAAGGTCGTCATGTTTTGCGTACTTCACGTGAGACAAAACCCTCCCAAAGACAGTGAAATGGTAGCGCAGCTGTTCCCAGTGGTTTGTCAGCTGGAAGTTATTGGACGAGGCGGATCTCACCAACTTTTGACTTTCATCAGAAACTGAAGAGATTTTTTGCAAAACTTCATTTTTTCCTGCGTTTAAATGGCGTCTTCTGATGTGGTTCGACAGATGGTACGTATGCGGACGACACATTCCGCTTTCGGCGGCTTTCTCCGTTTCTCCGTTTCAGTGAAGTTGGAGTGAGTTGGCGAGAGCGCGCTTGGGAGTGTCCCGCGCTCGAGCCATTTCAGCGTCCGATCCACAAACAAACATCAACACAGAATTGTGTTATCGTAAATATATCTGATTCATCACTCCGAATGATATGAATAACACCCATGAAACCAAACATTTAATGCATTAGTTTGAGCGATATCATGATGTGTTAGTTATTTATCAATATTGAAAACGTATCATATTTTAACAGTAACTCTGTTTTTCGTCGGACTTGTGAGAAACTAATTTTGTCCCCTACATAAAAATACTGTAGTACGCTTGAGTATTTACTTAAGTAAACCGCGGTCAGTTGTAGTATGTTGCAGTAATGACACCACTTTACTCATGTAAGTTACTAACTGTAGTAACTGTAGTCACGACTGATGCGTTGAAACATTGCTCAGTCTGTGCGCTTCTGCGATGTCTTTACAGGATAAAGGTGCTCGTCCTCTGTCTTTATCAGGTCATGTTGGGTTTGACAGTCTGCCGGATCAGCTGGTGAATAAATCCACAAGTCAAGGATTCTGTTTCAATATTCTCTGCATTGGTGAGCAAACAACAACAACAACATGAAACACTAGAATGTTGTGCTGTAAGACGGATGAATCACTATTATCTTTAAAGGGACACTTCACCCAAAAATGAAAATTCCATCATCATTTACTCACTGTTGAGTTGTTCCAAATGTGTCTAAATGTCTTTGTTCTGATGAACACTGAGAAAGATATTTGGAAGAATGCTTATAACCAAACAGATCTCAACACCCATTGACTCCCATAGTAGGAAAAAAACAATGGTAGTCAAAAGTGCCCCAGAACTGTTTGCTGTCCTACATTCTTCAAAATATCTTCTTTTGTGTTCAACAGAACAAAGAAAATGAGAACGCATTTTTTCCTACTATGGGAGTCAATGGGGGGCAAGATCTGTTTGGTTACAGAATCAGAATCAGAAAGAGCTTTATTGTCAAGTATGTTTGCACATACAAGGAATTTGTTTTGGTGACAGGAGCATCCAGAACACAGAAACAGCACCAACAGTACACAGAGACCATAACACAATAGAATACAGGACACAATGGTTTAAATAAGGGCCTATGGGTATAAACAATGAAGAAATACAATACAATAAACATAAGATAAAGATATAGAGTGTGTAAAGCTATGTGTGTATGTAAATATGTACAAGTAAAGCGTTCTTCCAAATATCTTTTTCTCTGTGTTCATCAGAACGAAGACATTTACACACATTTGGAACGACCGGAAGGGGAGTAAATGATGACAGAATTTTCAGTTTTGGGTGAAGCATCACTTTCAGTAAAGCTGCAGTGAAATCTCAATATGATTGAATTAAATATTTATACAATTTACAGTATTTAAAAGTACAATATTTAGTAGCTGTTTCAATGTCATTATATAATAAGCAGCAGTATAAGATAAACTTGAATTCATTCACAAGAGATTTTTGGAGCACATTGTTCAGTCCTGTTCTCAAGTGTTTCTTCAGAACTGAATGGATTGTCAGCGATGTGACGTGTTATTTCTGCTTCTGTTCCTCTCTCGCTCTCGCTCTCGCTCACACACGTACTCTCTCTCTCTTCTGTAGGAGAGACCGGTATTGGCAAATCAACATTGATGGACACTCTTTTCAACACAAATTTTGAGAATTTCGAGTCTTCTCATTTCGAGCCGAAGGTGAAGCTGCGAGCTCATTCGTATGATCTTCAGGAGAGTAACGTCCGTCTGAAGCTCACCGTGGTGAACACTGTTGGGTTTGGAGATCAAATGAACAAGCAGGAGAGGTTTGTTCTCTTCTCTCTTCATGTTTGATATATCTAATAATGCGTATTGCTTTCGTGAGCGTTGAACTGTCTTCATGTCTTACAGTTACCAGCACATCGTGGATTACATCGACACACAGTTTGAATCATATTTACAAGAGGAGCTGAAGATCAAACGCTCTCTACACAACTACCACGACTCCAGGATTCACGCGTGTCTCTATTTCATCGCTCCCTCCGGTCACTCGCTCAAATCTTTAGATCTGGTCACGATGAAGAAACTGGACAGTAAGGTCAGAGGGTCATTTTGCACAACATCACTGCAGTGGTCAGTTTGACAGTGTGAAACACAACACGCATTAACTCACTTAACATATATGATAACCCGAGAACATAAATCTGTGATAGTCAGATGATGTAAAATCAACCACGACGGCGTTTACATGCGCACCAATAATGCGATGAGTTCCAGTAATCCATCGCAGTAACATGTTTACATGGTGATTTGCTATAATACACAGCACAAACCATGATCTCAGATGCAGTAGGTGCGTCCTTTTAATATATTCGTGTCAAATGCAAAACACTGTTATGTGGACGTATTTTCTGGTTATTTGGCGGCGTGTTGAATGTAGAACTATGATGGAAAATGTCTCCGCATCGGTGATGTATGCTGTCAAGGCGTTCGCGCTGTTTCTGTACTGCCGACAGCGACTTGTGTCGACGGTAAAACTTCAGACTTTCATGTTTACCATCAATTTGCGCTTAAGGTGCGTGACAGAAGCACATGTGCACCTTGGTCAGAGCAGCAGAAATGTGATTAAAACCGGCGTGCACCACATGATATGTTATACATGTTATGCTTACTGCGATTATGAGTTCCATCATTTAGCTAGAGAACGACTGCGTTTACATGAGGTGAATCTTGCCAAAACCTATTATGATGTCATGATGAGGGTGCATGTGAACAGTGGATGAGCAGGGAACTGTATTTCAGGCTTTGATGTAGATTAGTGTGCACGTGTCCTCACAAGTCTGTGGTTTCCTCAGGTCAACATCATTCCTGTCATTGCCAAGGCCGACACAATCTCGAAGAGTGAGTTACACAAATTCAAGATCAAGATCATGAGTGAGCTGGTGAGCAACGGCGTGCAGATCTATCAGTTTCCCATCGATGACGAAACCGTGGCCAAGATCAACACTGCCATGAACGTAAGTCACCGGCATCTTCATTCAGAGTGAAACACACAAATTAGTTCTTTGTGTAGTTCATCTGTGTGTGTGTGTGTGTGTGTTTGATGACCTGGTTGTTGTGAGGTTGATTTGTTTGTTTTTAGAGTCATCTTCCTTTCGCTGTTGTTGGGAGCACAGAGGAGGTGAACATTGGAAACAAGATGGTGAAAGCGAGACAGTACCCGTGGGGTGTTGTGCAGGGTGAGTGATGTCACGAACACACACAGAATCGCACAAAACATCCTCATCACATCACACAGTAACATCATCCTGATGATCTCAGTTTGTGTTTCAGTGAGAGGTTTATAATCAATCACGGTTTGTGTGTGTGTGTGTGTGTGTGTGTGTGTGTGTGTTTGTGTAGTTGAGAACGAGAATCACTGTGATTTTGTTAAGTTACGAGAGATGCTGATCTGTGTGAACATGGAGGATCTCCGAGAACAGACACACACACGACACTATGAGCTCTACAGACGCTGTAAGCTAGAGGAGATGGGCTTCAAAGATACTGACCCCGAATCCAAACCTGTCAGGTACGTACGCACACGCACGCACGCACGCACGCACGCACGCACGCACGCGCACACACACACACACACACACACACACACACACCTCAATTTTGGTCCCCACGGTGACACGAGTCCCCATGTGTTGGTGTGTATTCAGGTTTAGGTCCCCACCGGGATATACAAACAAGGCCATGCACGCATGTGTATAATAAAGCAATAAGCCCCAAGAAGCAGTGGGTTACTGGGGTATTTTATAACGGCTTAGAACTCAGCTCAGCCAATCAGAATCAAGGACCAGAACGACCGTTTTGTAATGAGTCATATTATAATACAAGATGTTGTTTAGTGTACAAAAGCATTTAATACTCAAGTACTCACACTCATGTTGATCTGTTTGACGTGAATGTCTGATGACTCTTCATGTATTTCTGTCGTGGTCACATCTGTTAAAGTCCAAAAAGAAGATAAGATGCGTCTTCTGAAATCATGAGATGTCTTTGTTGAGGAGGAGAGTCACACATGTACAAAAGCATTAGAGCATGAGAGGATTTATTGAAGCTCCTTCAGAAGAACATTCCTCACATTCCATGTGTGCTTTTAAAAACAGCTGAAGTGAACCCTGGGACAGATTCTCAGCCCTCCTCACGCTTACACGCTCAACATTAACATCAGACATTTCTTCATGAGAGATGAGAACAATACACGGATTTACTTTGTCTCATAACAATGAATAATCATGAGTTTAAATGAAAATAATGATCACTTACCAACACTGCAGCAGGAAATCTCAAATGCATCGAATTCTTGTCGAAGACAAACTGACGTGTGCAGCTCTCTCTTTATACCTGTGTGTGTGTGTGTACTTGTGCATCTATATTTGTGAGGACCGGTTTGAGTTGTAGACCAACGGTGTGAGGACAAGGAGAGTAAAGTGAGGACATTTTGGCCGGTCCTCACTTCCAGAGACCCCTTTAAAGGGCTGTTTGAGGGTGAAGACTTGCTTTTAGGGTTTAAGACTAAGTTATAATCAGGTTTAGGGTCAGGGTTAGGGTCACGCATGTAGTTCTGATGGTTAGGGTGACGGGCTAGAGATTGCATTGTGTCATGTATGTCCTCATAAAGATAGCTGCGCAAACATGTGTGTGTGCGCGTCTACAGTCTGCAGCAGACGTATGAGGCAAAGCGTCTGGAGTTTCTGGGTGAGCTGCAGAGACGAGAGGAAGAAATGAGACAGACCTTCGTCCAGAGAGTAAAAGAGAAAGAGGCGGAGCTTAAAGATGCTGAGAGAGAGGTATAAAACAAACACACATTAAAGACTAAGTCTTTGTATTAATTCAACCATATCATTACAAAAAAGGCACATATTCTGTTCATATAAAATACCTGTGATTTGTGCTCTGACATCAGTGAAGAAATTCTTTAAATCTGTATTGAGACTGCGTGTGTGTGTGTGTGTGTGTGTGTCTCGCCCTCTGCTGGCGCTGTGTTCAGCTACAGGGGAAGTTTGAGCAGTTAAAGCGACTGCATGCAGAGGAGAAGAGCGCTCTGGAGGAGAAGCGCAGGACTCTGGAGGAGGAGATGGGCGTCTTTCACAAACGCAAGGCTGCCACGGAGCTGCTCCAGGCACAGGCCTTTAACCCCAGCGCCAACAACAAGAAAGACAAAGATCGCAAGAAGTGAGTATGACGCACACAATCTTCTGTGTCATGTGTCAAAAATAAAGAAATGAGAAATCAAAACATGTCGACTGTCATCTGAAGAAGCAGCAGGTGCTTTAACTGTAAACACACAACAACAACACATGGTTTTGCTCATTTAAACAAGACAAACAGTTTCTGGGCAGGTAATTGTTCTGCTTGGAGTTTGTTTAAGATTGTTTTCTGATTACAGTTCTGGATTCATGTGATCGGACACGAGCCAGATGAACTTAAGGGATCTTGGAATTGTTAGGATTCATAAACGCAATGTTTATGCACAGCAGTGTTATATATATCATGTTTTAAGTTGATCTTGCATTCAGTTGTTTCTTTCTTTAAATATAAAGTAAATAATTGACCGTAAGACACACCAGCATATGTTTTGTGTTTACTGTAAGCTGTTTGTATGGTACTGTATGTAAAGACAGTGAGAGCGCGCACACACAGTCATTTAAGTGTGTTGATGTAGTGAATTATCAAACACAATGCTCTGGTGAGAAAATGTTGATCTATTGTTTTTCTTTTATTGGGTGGATTTTTCTACTGGTTGAGGAGGGATATAAACATCAAAATGATACCAATTTACTATAAACAAATGTTTACCTTTATCACATTAATCTTTTACATTTTATACTCATGTTACATGTATTTAAACGGTGTTATTTTGGGTGATGTTTAACCAAATAAACATATTTTTCTGCTAACTGGATCTCGTATGATGAAACTGGGCTCATGTTAACGTTTCAGTGAACAGTAACTTGTAGAAATGTTTCACGTTTAGCTCAAATAGCACAGAAAATAATTTAGATTAAAAGAAATATAGTCAAGCGTGTAAACATTTTCACAAAAGCAAAACATGAATTATTCCCTAAATAAGGATCATTAGTTGATTTATTATACTGTGTTAATACTGACGTTTTTGAGGTGCAACTACATTTCTGATTATGACACTCAAATACTGACAGTTCAATTTCTGTTTGGGTTGGTTTGACTTTGAACGACGAAACCTAAAGTCAAACCTGTTAAGAACTGTTGAGCTCAAAACACTCGCTGACTTCTAGAAGTAAAAGACGACAGTCTGATGTTTGTTTATCAGTGTATTTCAGGACAGTGGCTGTCACATGTGGCCTGGGAGGAATCTTATACTTTTACTGAACTGAAATAACCTTGGCTGGTGTCAAGAGTTTTTGAAATAATCTTGTACATTTGCATTTAGATAGTCAGTCATTGACAGATGTCCAGCTGATTATTGGTTTTGTTACCCAAGTCTTCAGCTGAAGACTAGAAATGTCTAATTACAAGATTGTGCTTCACTTAAACAACAGATGAGACGCACACACAGAGAGAGAGAAAGAGAGAGAGAGAGAGAGAGAGAGAGAGAGCGCAGAAGACAGTCTTTGTATAGTATATAACAGAAATCAGTAGAAACAGAATTGTTGCTGTGGTCTGTATTCTCCTCAGTCCATCTGTAGAATGGATTGAATTTGTTAATGCGAGTTAAAACGGTTCATGTTTCCAAACTCAAGCATTAGCAAATTAGCCAAAGTAATAAATCAATACGCAGTCATAACTATACGAAACTATATGAATGATTTATGACATTTTAATAATTCAGAAATGTTCTGCTGGATTCATGTGGAGCATTGACTCCATTACATACGAGTTTCATTGACATTGACACTGATGATGAGAAACATTAAGATTTAGTTTCCACTTAACACAGAGCGCCACAAATCAGGTGATGTTCTTCATCTGAGGCTCTCCGGTTCTCCATCCTTATTCTTCATCTGGGTTCTGTATAAGAGGAGAAGGAAGGAAAAACAAGCGAGATCTATCTATACTAGTTTTGTGAGATCTATGTAACAATCAGATCTGAACACACGGAACATCACAGCCGACGCTTGCATACAGATTTTTTTCATAAATGTCCTGTTTGACAAGTGTTCCTGTCTGAATAACACACATCATCATGTTTGAAACAAAAGGCATTTATTGCTAAAATGTACCCGACATGAAAGAAAACAAATCATAATCTGTTTATAAGACAATGTTCAAATGAATACAATGTCAAATAGCAGAGAGAAGTTTCATGAGGAAATATTCCTCAACATCTCCACTCCAGCACCAATAGCGTATAAATACATGATAATAATAATATAAACTCTATTCCAAAATCCACAGATTATCAGACATGAGATCACATGCTGTCAAGAAATAATTCAGCCCAAAATTACAATTCTATCATCATTAACTCACCCTCACGTCCTTCAAACCTGTAGGCTACACTGTTATTTTTCTGGCAAACACAAAGAGAAAATAAACGGAATAATCGTTAAACATCTTCTGAAATACTGAGTGTCAGTGTCACATTGTTTTCATCTCGTTAACTCTCCAGTGTTCTGTTAAAGAACAATCTTCAGCAAATAACCGATTCCGTTTCAGGAATATTTCACACCATTTATGATATTTGCATGAAATTAAGTTTGTGCTTTCAGAACATAATGCAGGATTAAGTGCACACGAGGGTGAGAATAACGTGACAGATTGAGATTTGTGTGAATGTTTCTCAGTGGATGCTGGTAACACATGTTCAAGAGTAAAAGCAGCACCTGTGACTGACATCTCCATCACTCATCTCCAACATGTGCGAATACAAAACAGCCGTGTGGAAATGATCACGACATACAGAAGCATGAGAAACAAAGCATTAACACTGGAGGAATCCATCGAAAGCAGTAGAGAGAAAGTCAGAAGTTCAGGCCGTTGTGTCATGGACGTCAACACTGAATGATGCGCTCCATCACCAGATTCAACACTGAACAGACGTGCGTCTTCACATCCAACCATCACACAGGGCGCTTTCTACAAACACATGCTCTCGTCCAATAAAATAAACTTTAGACCTGTTTTTAAACTCTGTGTTTTATGGTGTGAAGTGTCCAAAGACGTCCATCTGTCCCAGAATGAAGCAGAAATGTGTTGTGTTCACTGCTGGTTGTGTAAATGTCAGTAAGCTCGTGTACATGAACATCTTCTCTTCTGACTTCTGCATGTGCTTCACTGAGTTTGTGCTTCAAGGTCTCACGTGAGTTTCCATTTCGCTGGCCTGAAAAATGCGTCACCTGACGGCTCAGAACTCTTCTCAAGGCCTTAAATTCTCTGGATTTGTTAAGACGTCTGATGCTGTAAACTCTGATGCATGCACACACAGTTTTAAAGAAACAACCATCATAGAAAATGAATAAGAGACTTTGTGCTTCACATTTTAGTTTCACAACTCTGTAAACGTTTACGGTCATAAAGAACTGAAAGAATCTCATGAAAACATCCAGGACAGGTTACTCACCCCCCACCACTCAATCCAAAACAACATTGTGTTGCTTTTATCTGCAGAAATGATACACATCTTACTTTATCATGTAAATATAATGTAACAGATGCAAGAAAAATGTATGTTCCTGAATTGAAGCTTACTTTTCTTAATGCAGAATAGAAATAACAGATTTCACCGGATTTATAGTGATTGCACTATACACCATGCACTGTGCTGTGTTTTTCTTATTTTCTCCTGTAAAGCGGCTTTAGAACAATGCACATTGTGAGAAGCGCTATATCAATAAAACTGAATTGAATTTCTGAGCTGGACGTGTTCATGCGATTCATTCATTACATTCACTCAATATCACATCTGTATTGTGCCATCATCATTCAGATCTGCTCTTCATGAAACACCAGATCGAGTGTTGCGAACACGAATGACGTGTGAGCGGCTGTAAGAAAAATTTCATCTGCTGGATTTCACTTCAGTTTATGAAGTTTGATCCACGCACAGCAGAGGGCGCTATAAACACAAACACTTCTGTTTCTCCATATCAAAGACATCACTGAGCCTCAATCCAGATACAAGTGTGTGTGTGTGTGTGTGTGTGTGCGTGCGTGCGTGCGTGCGTGCGTGTGTGTGTGCGTGTGTGTTCGGCAGAATTCAGTAAAAACACAACATGTTGCACTTTCCATGAATAGGGACTACACAGCATCTGAAATCTTTGTGTTCTTTAGCAGAGTAAACAAGAAAACCTTCACCAATGTTACCAAAATCACTTAAAACCCATTAATTCACATCAACAAACATCAAGTTCTTGGTGTCATATGTAACAGGGCTGTAGATGAAGCTCATAAGCTACTTTGAGAGCAAACGCTGGTTTGAAGTTAGTTAAAAACCTAATGTACACACAAGAATAAATACTGTAGTATACTTAATACACTAATCTAGATACTATAGTAAATGTTAACATACACTGCAGTATTTACTACATTCGCTATAGTCTGATTACCGTACTGCAGTACAGTTTACTATAGTAAATAGTCAAGTATACTACAGTTTTCTTCATGTGGATAACTGAATAAAAACATCTGTTCATTGTTCAAATCCTTTGTCTTACTTTGGTTCAACAGTTGAGTTTTTGCTCTAGAATTGTATCAAACTGGAATGAGTTGATTTGTCTGTTTGATGTGTTTTAAAGGTGTTTACCGTGTGCTGTCCCAGTTCTTCAGATTTGTGCTTGGTAAAGAAACAGCAGCGTAAACCGGATGCATGGAAAGTGTCGTGTGCATGTAGGATGGCTCCGTGAGAGGAAATGGCAGTAAAGATGCTTGTTCTGCTCGGACACGGTGACATCACCACCGTGACATCATTCACGTGGCGCTGCAGGCTGATGGGTTTCTTTAGAAGATCTCCACGAAGCTCCCGGGAAACAGACCCGTTCGGCCCGTCCGCTGCAGCGTTCCCTTGTACCAGCCATCTTCTCTCTTCTTGTGCACGAAGACGATGTCGCCCTCCTTCAGTTCTATCTCGGCTTCACTCTGCGGGGGATACGGGACCACCACGCGATACCTGACGGACGCGAGCAGATGAAGAAAGATGAAACAAGAACACACATGAGGACTGACCGAACATTGTTCCATCACAACAGCATCTTGCAGAACAAAGTGTCTGACGAGCTGCTGAGGCGTCTCACCTGTCTCTGGATAAGGGTTTGGGTTCAGGTCTGATGGCAAGCGGGGAGGACGAGCAGGGCTGGCGTGCCGGTGGAGACACAGAGAAGTTCAGATCCAGCGAGCCGGACTTTCTGTGCAGAGGCACCATGCCCATAGCGCCCTGCATCTCGCTCTCGATGGGACAGGACCCGGCCCGACCGTGACCTCCTGCTGACCTCAGCTCCGGAGCCATGGCACCCTGCACAGAGGACGACGAGGGCTTGACGGACGGGACGCGCGGATCATGTGTCGGAGACACGGACGGAGGTGAGCGAGATTTCTTCTTTGCTGCAGCTCCAGACAGCAGTTTGAGCAAACCACTGCTCTTCTTCTCTTTCTGTATGTGAGAGAGAGAGCTGTGAGTGATCATCTATCTGTGATGTGAGAACAAGAGGAGATCCAGCAGAACATCATCATCACGTCTTCATTTCAATATTAAATCTGTATGGATAACAGCATTTATTACTGACTGAACACAGATGTGACTCTGAAATCCCGTCTCATTTCACATCTCAACACGTCTCAAACTGTGTCTGGATTCCTCAAAATGATCTGAGCTGTGATCTCATCCTCGTCCTCTCTCACCTTTTTCTCTTCGAGTTTGTGGAATCCTGTGACGGCGGTGTGTGCGTGTGCGGGGGATGAGGACGACAGCGGACAGACGGGTGCGTCTCCTCCGTTCAGATGAGCTGCACTCATGTTGGGCGGTGTGATGGCGGCGGCGGCGGAGCTCAGAGGTACGAGAGGTCGTACAGACGCTGGACAGAGAGGAGCGGGCTGATGGGAAGAGTGAGACTGAGGAGCCGCCACCATCGAGAGAGGTCGACTGGAGCAGGGCGAGCGTGAGGGGCTGGCCTGAGCTCTGAGAGGACTGACACCTGACGGGACTCGCTCCGGACTGTGAACTGATGAAGAACAGCAACACAACATCATCAAACCTGAAACTATCCGTCTGTGGGGTCACAGGTACACAAGTGTCATCATTACGTGAGACAACACATGACATCAGCACACGTGATCAATGAACCTGCGCATTCTGACACGTCTTCACTTATTTCAACTCCTGTGTGTGTGTCGTCCTGCCACAGCGCACAACTGCCGAAAACACAACCCAGCAATTACTGTCAACGCTGGGCGGTGAGACATTCATTACAACACACGTCTGATCTGAGCGCTAACACACTTTACCACACTAATACATCACACACAATCTGACCTCAATACAGCTGAGATATCAGCAGCACACACACATGCTCGAACACACACACACACACACATGCTCGAACACACACACACACACACACACTCATGCACAAACACACACATGCACGCTCACACAAAGGTATTTTGCTTGTTCATCATTTTCTTTACACACACATCATCATCGTTCGTGATGGACGGGATAGATGTTTTCTCACTCACCTAACTGCTTGGGCGAGCGAGTTTGATTGACAGCTTGTTGACTGCGCAGACAGTTCTTCAGATGCATGGCTGCGTGCTGCAGCTGCGGTGATGACGGGCTGTTGAGAGGTGTGCTGGATCGTGACGCAGACGGCAGCAGAACGGGACTCGAGGGGCCTGTAGAACCCGGTGATCCAGGAGCTGACGTCATTCTGTCTGAAACACACGCTCGAGTCTGACCCACTGCAAACGGAGCCCTGCAAGCACACACACACACACACGCACATCAACACAAAACCTCCGTCAGACTAGAGTTGGTTTGTAGAAGACAACAGTGACTCCAGTCACATACATGTATTATTATTCAGAAACACATTTGATTGGCTCAAGGCTGCTATAATGACAAACGTGAGCAATGAAATGATTTCACGCTGCTCTTAAGATGCCGTGACGTCATGTGTGTGAAGTTTCCACAGCTGAGAATCACACATCTCAAACGTGTTCCGAATGTACAGAGCACTGAATGTTTCTGGATTGCAGGTGGCAAAGGATCATGGGTATTTTCAGCAGACATGTGATAATGAGGCTGGAAATAATGCGAGGAAACGACTTCAGCGAGATCACACACGCTCTGGTAAATGAGACGTCGAAACTCAAGAAATCATTTCAGATGCAATGCATTGTGATGCTGCCATTAATCAGAAAGCATGTCTCGAGCACGTGACTGATGACATGAAGATGTGAACAGCACAGTTGTGACTAGCGATGAGAACATAAACCATCAGTTCTGGTGTGTTGTACCTGGAAACAGGCGTGACGTAGTTTCCCGGGAAAACTCCAGATGCTCCCGAGCGCATGGCCGTTCCTTTAAACCATCCGTCCTGACATTTCTCCATCACGCGGTACATCTCTCCTTTCCTCAGCTCCAGCTCATCTGCTTTCTGGGGTTTATAAGCGTACAGGGCCAGATAACTGCACACAGAACCACACCAACATCCCAGTCAGCTGAAGAGTCCTTCTTTCACCGCTTTCACTACACACGCTGCTTCAGTCCCTCATTACTGATGCTTCAGGTTTACAGGTGTGATGATGGGATGGACTCACATGTTTAGAGGAAGCTGGACTTTAGTGGCAGCGAGCAGATCTCCTGATGTTGAGGTGACGCGTGAAGAAACTCCTGGCGCTGATGTCACAGAACAATCCTGGCCAAATAAAACACAGGTGTTTCATCAGAAGCATTCATCCGAACGATCACTGACAGACACAACTGAACCTTACAGACGAAGAATCATTGAAAAGAGCCAATCACGTTCGCTTCATTCTTCTGTGAGGATGACGACAGCATCTCACTCATGACAGCATGTATATGTGCTTCAAATGACACGCCGGGATGCACTCTGGGTGATCCTTCGTATGAGCCAGCTACGGTATGAACAGACTCAAGCCATGCTGATGTCAGCAGATGTGTGTGTGTGAGAAACAACCCATAATAATCTGTTAGCAGCTGACGTGTTTGACTGACGGACACCAGCAGCTATGGCATGAGAGAGCAGCGCAGGGTCGCATGGGTTCAGGTCAAAGGTCATGAGGCATCATCATGGATGTTTGTGTGGAGCTGTACCTGTTGTGTTGTTGGCGCGCTGGAGGAGAGATGCGGACAGTCTGGGATACGGGCGGCCGCTCGGGGATCAGAGGAGCTGATGAGGACGGGAGCGCTGATCTCCATCGAGTGTCTGGTGTTTCCCATCACCTGCGCCGTGCGCTGCGTCACACTGAGAGCCGTGAACGAGTGACGCTTCTTTGCGTTTTTCTTGCCCTCCACGCGTCTGTGAACGCCTGCGCTACCATTACAGCTCACGGCGGCGCTAGGTCCAGGACACGGAGCCGCCGCGGGACTACACGGGTCAGTGCTGGGACCCGGCGTCAGGGTGGGTTTATCCATCTCCATCAGCTGCTTAGCCGTCTCATTCAACTACACAAACAACACACAATACACAACAAGAAAGTCCTCGTTCATCCGGCGTCACGGCAGTCTGAACTAGAGCTGAAGATCTTTGCCCGAACCCGACGGACCCGACATGACCCGATGGTTTCGGTCGGGTTCGGGCTTAATTTCTATCATTCTACACGGGCTCGGGCTTGCGCGGTAAATGAGCGGTCATGTGATGCGTTCCGATTAGCGCGAGAAAGGATGCTGAGGAGGCGAAACGGAGGCTTGCCTCTGGCGATTACGTTTTGGTTGCACCAGTCTGAGGTGAGGAAAAGTTTTGACCGTGTGCATAATGAGAATAATGAGCCAGTGGGATATGTGAGATGGTACGATGTTGCAGAGGACTTCTTTTATTTCTTTGTTCCAACTTCCAAGTGGCCTGTAGCCTACGTTAGTCATTAATAAAGTATGTTAAAACATGTATAAATGACGCATTCTTGACAAAAGCTGTGTGCGTGCGCACATTTGAATGGCCTAATGTCGGGCTGTAAACGGGTTCGGGCTTTTAAAAAGCTGTCAATCAAAATGTACTGGTCAGGCTCGGACCGAATTCTGTCGGGCTCGGACCCTGTCGGGCCTAACTTTTAAGGCCCGATTACAGCTCTAGTCTGAACCCGTGTGAGGTTCTGCTGTCTTTATATGATGAGTCCTTAGTGTCGTGAAGAGAATCATTTCATATGTTAATGACATGTAAACGATGGACACTGCAGTGGTCGATATATATCAGGTGATTTATGCACAGCTTGTGAGTGAAGTACGGGAGAATGCTGCTGCACCCCAAAGCCAGAGGGCGCTCTCGTGCGGAAACTCACATGCTCACACACAAACAAGCTACGCATTAAAACAAATATCGACACATTGCACATCGCAGCCAGCTCGGTCACAATAGCATTTAGTGGTGTCGCGATACAGTATCGTGCAGTATTATTATAACTCTGACATCACGGGGTCACACACAATAAATCAAAACATGTTCATCACTTTTAGACAAAACAACAACATATAATGTACAAATGAAACAAAGAAAATCACAAGAGAGCATGAATAAACCAATCGACCAGTCCAGAGTTTAACATTCTTACAAAAGATTCAAAGAAATGATTGTGCCTACAACAATCCCAGATGAATCGAAACTCTCCTGAAGCAGTTTCCATCAGACATCTCGGTCACAAAACTAAATTCAAGCAAACATCTTCATATCAAACGCAACGGTGATGATGAGGAATAGGGATGGGATGTGTCCTTTAAATGTCTTCACCTCAGGAATAGTGCTTGTTGTTTGTTTAAATGGGAATGATTCCTCTGAATGTAAGATGGTGATTATACACACTTAACAGTACACAGTTGTTGTGTCACAGAGTTCTTTGGGAAGGTTGTGTGTGTCCATTCCTGGAGCTGTCACCTTTGAATTCATGTGTGAAATGTTGTTCATAAAGGCCAGGTGTAAAGTTCAGACACTTCAGATCACATGATCACCAACTGAGCCAATCATAGAATCCAGCAGAGACATCACACACATCTGTTCTCCAGCAGAATCATCACCTGACACTTCTTATATTTGAAGAGTTTGCTTCCAAAACGCGATAAACGCCATAAAAAAGAAAAAGAGTTTCCGCCAAAATCAGTATTGTATCAGGTCGGTATTGAAAAGTCACTTTTTAATTTGACGCACAAATGCGATATCCGCCGTGTTATTGTGTCATGCTTTCTCCCTTTCTTTCCAGACCGCAGTATAGGCCAGTCTCACTTCTCTGCAGAACGCGATATATCCGCTCAGCCAATCACAGCACAGCATTCCACGCACTGTAAACCATAATGGTGGCGGCTCCTAGTTTCCCTGATCTACTTTCTACTTTGTGTTCAACAAACAAACAAAAAAGAATCATTTTGACGGCATTGATGAACCTGTGCTGGTGTCTGCGGTGGGGAAGAACCATAAGCCATCGAAATCTAATCATTTACGCGAGGAGATTAAGACGACGAGGCAGTAATTTATAGCATTAAAAAGATGAGCCGTTGAATTCATTTCAGGAGCGCTGACTGACTGAACGTGTTTTAGTCCAGTGCCTGTGTGTAAGATTAGTATTGTATTGAGTTCAACTCACTTTGTTGTGTATTTTCAACAGTTTCAATATGAAAAATAACTTTTATATTGATTCAATGGATTTATTTTGCAATGCATTTAGAAAAAAAATTGTTATGGATTTATTGCATTTTGGGGAAAAATGATCAGTTTTTATAATAATCTTTTAAAATCTATCTGGATTTGAATGTTTTACGTTACTAGAACCTAAAGATGCTAGGTGAAACTTAGAACAGAAAATAGTGGTTTTCATCTCGCCACTTTCTTTGTAAAGAAAACACATTCTTACTCAAATGAATCAAAATGGATTTATAGCGTTTTGGAACCAAACTCTTCAAATACAGTTTAGTGCAGATGTACATTATCATCACATATCTCTTTAAAAAAAAAAAAAGTCTCTATTTATTTATTTCTCTCATCTTAAAGACAGCCGTGTGATTGAGGTGACCACAGCATGACCGCTGGTACACACACGGCAGACCAAGAGAGAATCCTACAGCACGTTCTGATGGAAATCTCTGGAATTACATTACAAATAAAGAAAACTCATCTGCGTGTGATCGTCATGACAACAATCACAAGATCTGATCATCCAATCAGACAACATCACCTGTGTGTGAGTAAAGCAGTCTGATAGTTTCAATGGCTTGACCTCTCTGTGTTGTGCCTCGTTCTCGCTGTGCACGCTCTCAGAATCAGTACATATTACCCATCATGCATTCTGGGCAGATAAAGCTCATGAATGAAAACTCATGATGTGTGTGAATCTGCTGCATGTTCATTTCCTCGTCTGACAAACATCATCAGTGTATGTATACAGAGATCTTCTGCACTGTGAAACAAGACGACACACACATGCAGACATTTAAAGCACTTACTTCAACGTACAGGATGGGGAAAATCCCAATCTTATCTCCCAGCATGCCTTCTGCCCAGTTATCATCCACCCTTCTTATGACAGTCAGGATTTCATCCTGTGAGAGAGGACACACACACACACACACACGCAGACGTGCACATGCACACGCAAACACACACACACACACACACACACACACACACACACACACACACACACACACACACACACACACACACACACACACACACACACACACACACACACACACAGTGAGTTATAGTAAGTCTTATGATATCACGTGATCTGGGGCCTCATTTATAACCGTTGCGTACGCACAAAGCATGCCCTGAAAGAGGCGTACTCCAAAGATGGGATTTATAAAAACAAACTTGACGGAAAAATGTGCGCACCTGCACCCAAACTCTGACCCATGTGACCAGTCTAAATGCTGTAAACATTTCAACGCTGCAGAGACCTTCTTTGGCTTTAATCTATTTATAATAGCCTAATTATTATTATTAATTATTATAACAATTATTCATTTGGAAATCTCAGTGAATCTCATGTGTGGCCATTTGTGATTTCGTTGTGGAGATAAAGGATGGGATTGGGGGTTTTCGGCAGTTTTACATGATTTTTTGCACACAAAAAAAATGATGGCATCTGATAGCGGTTGGACCCGGAAACAGTATACGTCCATTATGGTGCGTGACGTCAGGCTTAACAAGCGGATTGGATTAATATACAGTCTGATTAATATACAAATCAGTATTCATGAGGTGCTTTGCATTGACTAATCATGGGCGTGTACAGGGCGGGATATGAGACTGATTCACGTACGCACACTTGCAGGTGATCTGTGATTTATAAAGCCAATATTGCTTACAGGTGTGCGTACGCACAGTTTTATAAGTCGGAATAATTTTTGGCGTACGCTATTTTTGGCTTTCAGGCGCACGTACACTTTTAGTGAGGATCCTACGCACAGTTTTATAAATGAGACCCCAGGTCATTTGATCATTTTCCTGTTTTCTATGATTTTTCATGTGTCTACTGTCTGTACTGATGTGTGTGTTGATTATTCTGAAGCTGCTTCGCTACAAGGCAACATTGTGAAAATGCTTATAGAAATACATTTACACTGAAGAGATAAGATGAGAGTTTACTTATAAAGATGTGTTCTGATCCGATGACTGAATCTTTGTGAAGCTGCAGCTGCTCGACTCTGTGTGTGTGTGTGTGTGTGTGACAGATGGACAGGAAGTCAAGCAGCCGAATGATCAAACTGAGACCACAGAGCTCCTTCAGTGTCTTCACAACACCTGCTGCACATCAAAGCATCATGGGTAAGCAGAGCACACACGCACGCGCACGCACACACACACGCACGCACGCACGCACACACACACGCACGCACGCACGCACGCACGCACACACACACACACACACACACACACACACACACACACACACACACGCGCACATACACACACATGCACATACACACACATGTCTGGTTTATATCCCCGTGGGGACAGTCCATAGGCGTAATGTTTTTATACTGTACAAACTGTATATTCTATCCCCTATCCCTAACCCTATCCCTAAACCTAAAGATCATAGAACACTTTTTGCATTTTTAGATTTGTAAAAAATATTGTTCTGTACAATTTATAAGCTTTTGTGCCCATGAGGACCTCAATTTTGGTCCCCACAGTGACACGAGTCCCCATGTGTTGGTGTGCATTCAGGTTTAGGTCCCCACCGGGATATACAAACATGAACACACACACACACACACACACACACACAGCTCTCTCATTTCTTAAAGTGAAACATCTGAAGCATGTCTCTGGAGATCATCATACACTACATGACTCAATCAAACCCAATAGAAGAGAAGAATCCATCATAACTTTTATTCAGATTTGTTTGGTCATTTCTAAACTACAACAGCACACAAAAGATTGAATGGTCATATCTTAAAAAAGTGTCTTGTGTGTATGTGGCGGAATCAAACTACACACATCTTTAAAATGATAATAATCCACTCAAGTCTGTGAATAAAGAGTTTAGAGTCAAATAAAATCACTGTAATTCACTCCAGTTGTTTAATACTGTTATTAAATATCATACATGTCTCATAAATGTGTCAATATCATTACTGCTCATTCACGTGACCGTGGGCTGTTTACAGAAAGAGCAGCTCATCCAATCAGAATTCAGACTGTTGGCGTGATTATGATCATACAGACGACAGAAGCAAATGACCGTATAAAAGCTTTGATTTATGTCATATGAATGATTCATGAGTGTGTCAGTATGCCGTCTCTCTCTGTCTTTCAGTTCCTCTGAGAGATCTGATTCACATCACACACACTCACACCAGTGTCGTTTCATGAAGTGTACAGATAT
This sequence comes from Triplophysa rosa, assembly GCF_024868665.1. Lineage (NCBI taxonomy): Eukaryota > Metazoa > Chordata > Actinopteri > Cypriniformes > Nemacheilidae > Triplophysa > Triplophysa rosa. The sequence goes on along the minus strand of NC_079895.1, from coordinate 291,196 downwards.
TGATGTTCTCCATCTCAACACACACACACACACGCAACGCAACGCAAAAACAAACAAACATCTTCTATTTGATTCACACAACATACAGACGCACCATCAGGTTTTCTCAACATCAGTTTCACATGTCACTTCTGATTGGACGATTGGACATTCCATTCAAATGAACTGAGATGCACTGTTGCTTAGCAACCGTAAACTGTCCACAGGTAAAATAGTGACCTATGATTAAACTCCTTTTATCAGCTAGATGTTGAACACATGTCTTTCTTTACCTTAGTGAAGGTCAAGCAGTCTTTGTCTTGATCTTTATCTTTAACCTCAAAGTCATAGAGAGCTTTTCCCTGCGGAGGCGTCTGAGACAGCGGTCTGATGCACTGAATGTAACTGGCCGGCAGAAAACCATGACTTCCGTTCAGCTCCCCGTGATACCAGTTCTCATCCACCTTCCGTCTCAGAATGATGATGTCTCCCTTGTTGAACTTCAGGTCACCCGGCTCTTTTCCCTCGTAGCTGTAAAGTGCTTTACCACACGGTAACTGAGGAACATTCTGTCAGAAAACACAACATGATGATGTCAGAGATCTGTCTGATAAAACACAGTCTCTCTACTCCTAAACCCAACCATCACACAACACTCTGTGCACTGCTACCCGTGGGGAACACACACACACACACGCACACACACACGCACGCACGCACGCACGCACGCACGCACGCACGCACACATGCACACACACACACAATTTTTACTGGGTCAAGCAAAGATGGCAATTTATGTCACAGGAGAATAGAAAATAGAGAAAAATACCCATAGTAATTTAGTTGCTGTTTTCCTAAAGCTTGTAAAATCAAGGATTTTGATTGACTTCCATTAAGTAAGGGATAATGTCCAGGCAGCCGGTTGTTATGGCAGAAATAAAGGTCTTTTGTTATTTCATGATACAGCCGGCTGCTTGTACATTATCCCGCTTATTACACGGCTACTTGCCACATGAGAGAAAACTGGACATAAAATGTGAATCTGAAATATTTGATCAGCTCATTTTTACCGAATGCAGACCTTCCGTGAGGAAAAGCCCTTTACTTTTGGTTTTAAAGTAAGAAATGACGCTCAAATGTCACGAACGGGTAATTTGGTTTAATCGTTTGTAAATATATTGTCATATATGTGATTAAAAGACATATTTATATTTCATTTGACAAAAAAACTGTCAAAATGACTTGCTGCATCCGGGTTACCGTGTGTTATTAGTTTTGAGCGGTTGTTATCTGGGAATAACGAACCTGCAAATGTCACAACTGGCCAATCAGAATCAAGCTTTCCAACCAGCCGTGTGATCATATAAATGAATGCATGATCTTTTAAAGTTTGAAATGATTTGGTGTTTAAACGGGACTCTGTGAAATTGTTGAGGAACAGTTGTATTTTTCATTTAAACATGCCACAAGTTGCTAAGTGTCTCATTTATTTTGTGTAGTATGTGAATTGTAATAAAATGGAATTTTGACAATCAAATCTCTCTCAAGTCTCTGTCTCTGATGGTGTGTTATATTGATGGTCTCGTCCTGCATTATTAATGTTGCAGTCTGTGTTCCAGACAGATGTTGAAATAACAGCTATAAGGCTGAAGAAGAGACGTTCGTCATCACCTCAGATAAACGTTTGTTTACACACAACAATCATCTGTCTCTAGACATCAGTAAAAAAACAAACAACAAAACAAACATTTCATTCACACGTAATACGGAAAAACAACTTTGAACCAGAGTTAATATAGTTTTGATTTGAGTTTTATTCATATTTAAAATTATCTTTTAATTTTAGTTAAAGTTTTAGCAATTTTGGTATATGCTTTTATCATTTTATAATTGATTTGTTTACTTTTTACATTGCTATTTAAGATTTTTCATTTAGTTTAAGTTTTTCCAAAAATGTTTAGGTCAATATTTGATGATTTCAATGAAGTTTTAATCTGAGTAAACTAGAAGAACCTTGCTTTGAACATTTGTAAATGACGTGTCGTGGACAAACAAGCATTTGTTTATCTTAACTTCATAACCCAGAAGAACTGTGACAGCCTGAAAACAACATGGATGATGAAAATATCAACAAACACATCCACTGTAGATACACAATCTCCACACACTTCAGCACACACATCTCTCTCTCTTTCCCATCATGCCTCTGTTCTGGACACATGACGTGTATCCTGAGAGGGGTCATCAACATGGCATTTTCTCTCTCATAAAGAACGCTGCAGTCTACGGCTGTTAACAAACAGCTGGAAAACATCAGCGCTCTGGAACGCTGCTGGAGTCTCCGAGCGCTCGCCGAGACCGTATGAGAAACAGACCCTTCACATCACGCCACGTACGCATGTTAAACATCAGACAATAACCTGCGTGTCACTTCCACAGATTTATCTGTAGCTGCTCTTTAAAGAGCAACATTCCGTTTGATATGAGGATTTATAAACATCGTGAACTACACTTTCCAAGAAATGTCTGGATGAAACCAAACACCAACGTAAACGTGATGATGCATTTAGTATAAGAATGAAAAGTGAATGTTTGATGTTTAACACACACACACACACACACACACACACACACACACACACACACACACACACAGATCTGAGTCAGTTTCATGAATGTAAATAAATGTGATTGACAGTGATGTGAGCACACTTCTATCCCGTGTGTGTAGTTTTCCTCATGGATTTATTGGTCCCTGTGGACATCATGGGCCTGTAGTGTACTGTACTTCATTAAGTGTGCATTCTTCTTGTGTTAGGTCACACAGCATCTCAGCATCTTTCTGGGCTTGTGTTTGTGTTTTATTTTGGTGCCCGAGGCTAGAACGCCAGCGCAGGATTTACTGCAGTAAAGTTCATGAACACAACATGATGAATGATGACAACCATGAGCCCCAGCGGCACTACAGCGCTTCTCAGGACGCTCTGGTCTGGTGTGTCTGCAGGTGTTTCAGCAACACTACATTTCACTCACGCCGACATGAAACTACTGTAAAGCGCAGAGAACACAATGCTTCATCACATGCAATGACTTCATTCTTCATGTCTGTCCCTGCTGTGGGACTCGTTTACAACACGCTTGTGTCCCGTGCCGCTCTCTCGCTCACACGTACACACACGTGATAATTCAGATAACACCGCAGAACACAACATACCGCACATCTGCAAAATGTCATCATCTCACTGAGAGTCATTTCATAATAACAACACACACACACATACAGGTTTCTAGCGTACGGTCACAGTGTCCAGTCTTACAGTAAAATATCTGTCCGCCTGCGTGAAGATCAGACTAGGTGATGAAGATGAATGAATGAACACACACACACACTAGAGCAGATCTTCTGACGTCCTTGACCTACAAAAAACCCTCCATGACAGAAACTGGGTCTTCTACACACATTACACATTCAACAGACGGCTGATATTTATCATAAACTGAAGATTACTTGTGACACTATAACAAAAGAATCAGAGAGTTTATATTCTACTCCACCTTGAAGCATCTAGCATCTATATGAACAAGGAAACAAATAAAGTGTGATGAAGATGATGTGAGAAAGATAAATGCAGGACAGAATAAAGGCTGAACACAGAACGGAGGGGTCAGCGAGCGTCATCCGTAACATTTACTGATGACATTTGAAGAAGATTTGACTGCAATTCAATAAATATAAGAGTTTAAATTAATGTGTTTTATTATCATCCAGGTAACTGCACACACGCGCACACACAGTATAACCATATAGAATCAAACATGATGTGGTGTGATGTGTGCTGATCTGATCTGAGATCTGTCTAAATCCTCCATCCTTTAGAAACACTTGTGCTGAATGAATGCATTAAAGGTCCAGTGTATGAAATTTAGCAGCATCTCGTGGTGAGGTTGTGAGTTACAACCAATAGCTCACTCCACCGCTCACCCCTCCCGTTCACAGCACTACAGAGGCTGAGAGAGGATTGAAATGTCCTCATGTTTTTGCTTCTTTGCCGAAGGTGGTAATGCATTTATGAAACATGTTGTGTAGAGCAGCTTGTCCTTTTAGGGCTACCGTAGAAACAACAGAGCTCGACATTAACGCTTGTCCGGGACAAGTGAATGTTTTGTATGGGCAAGTGAGAGAGAATTTTACTTGCCCAACCGGACAAGCAACTGGAAAAAAAAAGAATAACAACAGTGCGACATACATGTAGAATAATAAGAATAGGGCCAATAGACAGAGCTGCGTGTTTGTGTGAAGTGCGTTTGTTGTGGTTGTGCTTGTTTGTGTGTAACAATAATCAATGGCGCACCGCACTGAGTCCATGTAACTAGATACGGACGCGGAATCCTGTTATTTAAATATGAATTATGTGCACAGTTTAACATACAACACGAGTGATGGTCGAGGATTTATCTGTGTCTGCACTGTATGAGGATATGAACACATGAACTTCATCTCCACAGTTTATTTTATGAGCGTTTTACTGTTTGAGTGAAGCTATAGGCAAACACATAAAAACTTCAGTCTTCCCGAAGACCTGTCAAAATAAAAGTCCCGTTAAATTGAACACTCAGACAAAAAATACTGTAGTCTACTATAGTATTTGCTATTGAAATTGTAGTGCCCTTGTAGTAAATTGATAAACACTGTATACTATAGAAAAGTTCAGAAACACTATAGTATCTAAGAATTTTACTGCAGTTTACTATAGTAAATACTATAGTATACTACAGTAATTTATGTGGACAAATATACCACTATTGTATAGTAAAAAAAGGAAAAACACAGAACTTAGAAAAATTAAAACAAATTTAGGTAATCTAAAAATGATATGGCCCTAATTGATCTATCTGTATGTAACATTAGGGCTGCAGCTATCGACTCTTTTAGTAATCGAGTATTCTACAGATTTTTCCATCGATTAATCGGGTATTCGGATAATAAGTACTTTTTCTTTATTGAAGAGCAATACTAAATATACAAGACAAAATAAGACAGGTCTCTTAAAATGAGTAAAACAACTAATTTGTTTCCTTTTTAGAAAAATTAACATATTTATTGCTGAAATTGCATACATTAATATCTGTGAAAACTAAACCCATTTAGTACATTCCATTGCCATATTACATTCAAAACGCAATATAATACAAATATATAAATAAGAAACATGAATAAAAATAGAAATAATAATTTCAAAGGTAAACAACTAACTTGCATTTAGTTTATATAAATTAGTTTTAGTTTCTTTTTTTACTATTAAATAGTAATATATAGCCTATGACTTTTATTTTTTTACTATGTCTGTTTCTTCACTCAAACAATAACATGTTCGTGAAATAAACTCTCAGAGCAACTCTGGAGGTGAAGTTCATGTGTTCATTCAGCGCAGACGCAGACAAATTCATGAGCATCACGCGTGTAGCACGTTAAATTGTTCAGTTCATTCACGCAGACACGCAGAACAGACAGATGACATGTGTAAATAACATGATTCCGCATCTAGTTTGATGGACTCAATGCAGCCGGAAAACAAGTTTCACTCGCAAAATAGACTAAAACAATAAAATAGCAGTTCACCATTTCAATAAGCTCTTAGTTATTTATCAGCATGAGAAACACGTGTGAGCGTGTGAACAGACTCAAATGCGTGTGTCTGACGGTGAATGCGCGAGACTTGAGAGCCTGTAACATGAACAGAGTTTAGCGGGCTGTGCGTCAGTAATAACGGTCCGTGGGGAAACGCAGCGCTCCGTGTGTACTGTAGTTACATGGATTAAACGAGGCTTTTTTGCATTCGAATTACTCGAGGAATCGCTTCAGCCCTTATGTAACATGAATGTCTTTTGTCAGTTACCTGTCTATTCATGATGAACTGCACTTGCATATTTTTTAATGATGACAACAGACGATTTATACTTGTGCTACTACTGGTTGGCCTGTGCTACCAAACTTTAAACCTCTTTAAACGCCAACACCTGTAAAATTGCGTTTTTCCATCTTAAGAATATATCTAAACTACGTCATATGCTGTCAATGTCAGATGCAGAGAAGTTAATTCATGCATTCATGACATCAAGACTAGACTACTGTAATGCACTGTTAGGTGGTTGCCCTGCAGGCTTATTACAAAAACTCCAATTGGTCCAAAACGCGGCAGCTCGAGTTCTTAAACGTACAAAAAAGTATGAACATATTAGCCCGGTTCTGTCAACCTTGCACTGGTTACCTATAAAGCATCGCGTTAACTTTAAAATCTTGCTTATTACCTATAAAGCCTTACATGGTTTAGCTCCTCAGTACTTGAATGAACTCCTTTTGTATTACAGTCCTTCACGTGCATTACGCTCTCAGGCGTCCTGTCAGTTGGTAATACCTAGAATTTCAAAATCAAGTGCAGGTGGTAGATCCTTCTCCTATCTAGCGCCTAAACTTTGGAATAGTCTTCCCTGCACTGTCCGGGAGGCAGACACACTCTGTCAGTTTAAATCTAGACTAAAGACGCATCTTTTTAATCTTGCATACACTAGACTTCCATAATATAAATCTTCTGAGGGTTTAGGCTGCACTAGTTAGATCAACCAGAACCAAAAACACAACTGATGTGCTTGTTTCATCAAAGAGTTCAGAACAGTACTCTACTCTCAGCCAGTCTTGTCTCATTGTTCCAAGGTTACCACAGCGAGCAGGATGCAGTTCATGGCCTGACCTGATGGTAGAGCGGAGACCTGACAAGAGCTGAGATGTTAGAGCTGGATAAAGAAGGACGCGGTCACCTGACACGTCTTCACCACAAAATTTCAAATGCTATTAGATTATTAATGATAATCTTAAACTATAATTTATTTTATTATTAAGTTTATTTATTTTATTCAGCCTTGTTGTGCAAGCTCTCTGGAGCTTGTGCAGAGGCAGCAGCTTTTGCCAGAGGGGAACTGGAATCCCCTGGTTGGGCCTGGGTTCTCCTGAGGTTTTTTTTCTCGATTAGAGTTTTGGGTTCCTCGCCACCGTTTGCATACTGTTTTTGCACTATCTGCCTGACCGGGGGGGCTGCTTTAGAATTTTAAAGTTTTACTTAATTAATATTGCGTATAGAAATTTATAGTCTGTTATATTTGACCTGTGCTTCTCTCTCCTTTATCCTAAATGTGTGCTCTCACTGAGCGTGTGTGTGTGTGCGTACTTGTCTGTGTACGTACGTGTGTGTGTGTGTGTGTGTGTGCGTGCGCATCCGTGTGTGTGTGTCTCTGTGTCTGTGTGTGTTGGTGCGTGTTGTGTGTGTGGAGTGTTTTGTGTGTGGGTGTGTCTGTCTTCTGTGTTTCAACCTTTTCTTGTTTTTGCAGGTACAACTTTGATTTTTTTGCTTGTAGTCAATGTGTCTCATGTACAGCTGCTTTGTAACAATGAAAATTGTAAAAGCGCTATATAAATAAAGTTGAGTTGAGTTGAGTAATCGGACAAGTGAATGACACATTTACTTGTCCGAAGGACAACCACATGACAATGTCAAGCCCTGGAAACAACATGATGAATTTCATGTAAGGTGACCCACAGTGTGTGTAGACAGAAATAGCTCATTCTAAGATAATAAAATCATAATGCTTCATTCCGTAAGGTCTTTATACACCTCTGAACACATAGTTGTGTAGATTATATTGCATTTCTGTCAATAGATCCTCCAAAAAATGACACACTGGACCTTTAAAGCATACAGTACCTGCAGTGTTTACCAAGCACAATAAACACGTGTGTTTACATTCATGTGTGTTTACAGTGAGCTGAAATGATCAACAGGTTCAAGTTCATTTCTCACATTTTTATAAACCAGACAATAAACTTTGATCACGTCATTCACACGACTTCAATGAGACGTAAGCTTACCAGGCTGTAATTATGTTTCCATGGTAACAGTAATGTTTCTGACATGGAGAGAGAGAGAGAGGTCTGTACTGCAGCGAGACCCTGATTCTATAACTAACACTGAAAAAACATTATTACAACCAAACCAAAGCATTAGATAAAAACATTCAAAACACGTTTTATATTCAACAATACACAAGATTTACATGTTTACTTCAACACATAAAAGACACATTGTGACAAATGTGTAAATGAGTGATATCGCACAGAACCTGTTTTATCACTGCGCCTGAAGCAAGGCATTCTGGGATTGTAAAGAACTATGATGTGAACACAAATCAAACATCAGCATGCAGCAATACACCATTAAATAAACATCGGGGTGTCTGTCTTTCTATTGGCTGTGTTAATAAAGCAGACGACAATTAAGAAAATAAACCAGACCAGTGTCTATAAAATCTGACCTTTCATAAATGCCAAACACATCATCATCACTGCTTCATTCCAACAGGAAAACCATTGAAACACAGTCAGAAGAAAACACATCCAGTGTCACACACACGCACACACATTCGCACACGCACACACACACACATTCGCACACACACACACACACACACACACACACACACTTTGGTTGACTATCCCCGTGGGGACAGTCCATAGGCGTAATGTTTTTATACTGTACAAACTGTATATTCTATCCCCTATCCCTAACCCTATCCCTAAACCTAAAGATCATAGAACACTTTTTGCATTTTTAGATTTGTAAAAAATATTGTTCTGTACAATTTATTAGCTTTTGTGCCCATGAGGACCTCAATTTTGGTCCCCACGGTGACACGAGTCCCCATGTGTTGGTGTGTATTCAGGTTTAGGTCCCCACTGGGATATACAAACATGAACACACACACACACACACACACACACACACACACACACACACACACACACACACACACACACACACACACACACACACACACAGATAAACGATGCTGCTGGTGCTCATATCTCAGTTGGCTCTGGGTTTCTCAGGGTCCAGATGGCATTATGGGATGGAGCAGTGAGACTGTTGTTGTGTCTGAGGTAAGAGACGTACAGATTGGAGGAACAGATGGACTTTCTCCAGAACCTTCTGCTGACCTCAGTGATGATCAGAGTTCAGAAGATCCTGGACTACATGAGAGACACGACACAAACACATGACCACTCCATCTACAGAGAGTCACGTCACTCTGATCTCTAATGACACTCAGCAGGACTCTATATATTATAAAAGAAAGATAAAGGACTCCATTACAAACACATTATGTGCTTTACACACGACATTCACCTGCTGCAGGTTTTCATCAGAGCGTGACGAGCTAAACACTGAATCAAGTGTTTGCGTATCAAACTGAATATAAGGAAACACATCTAATATACACAAAGACATCTTTCACTGGCAGTGCCACAGTAAATGCTGTGTTTTAATGCTGAATCGTAAAAAAAATATGACAGAATCAAGCTTTTAAAAGGCTAAAAACAAAACATGCATGTATGACTTGAGATGACTTGGAACATGAAAAACTCTTTCTTAGTATACAATAAGTATTCAATAACAGCAGAACATCATGCGATCAGATCTGAGTGTTCTGTGATGTCACGCTGAAAGAATCATGATGTCATAGCAACAGCTGCTTCACAAACATCACTGCAGTGTGTGTGTAAAGTTTAGGGTAAATCTGATCTCTGATGGTAAACTACAATGATATTTGTGTTTTCACAGTGATATCACGTCTGTTGAAGATGTGCGAGTTGACATTTATCACGTGTCGTCTATCATCAGCATCATCGCATCCTCCTGAAACAGACAGAATCAGCACCTCTGAGAGAGAGAGAGAGGTCAGTTGTTTCTCAGAAGTGCTCACTGTATCAAACATAACTTCATTAGCTGACCGATTGACAGAATAATTCTGTGAGGCGTGTAAAATCAACCAATCAGAGCGTCAGATGAAGAACATGTGTGACGATGAGACTCCATCATATCAGAGAGCAGCTGTGTTCAGTTATTCTGGGCTGGCGAGAGCTCGCTGTTTTCTCTACATTACATTCCCACTGAAGAATCTGAGCTTACTCTTGTTGCCAGGCAACAGCATTATCATAGCAGCACAACCATCTCTCTCAAACATAAACAACCAACCTCGCTTCTCTGAGGAACAAAACGAACACACTTCACAGTTGACATACAATGTGCTCCGTGGACGCAAAACAATGCAGGATTAAGTTCTAATATATTGTGTGCTGTGATGTAGAAGAATTAGCTTCTCGTTAAAGGAGCCATGAAGTAAACGGTTTGCTAACATTCAAAATAAAACAACGAAATATTGCACCCTGCCTACAGCACACACGAGCGGCGTGATCCCATGCGACAAAAGACAACATGTGTTTGTCATGCCACATCACAGCGCATTATGTTTATAATGGGTTCTACACTGCTGTGTGCCGTGTGTAGACGGTGTAAATCCATTCTATTCAACTATTATCTGAAGTGTCTCAAAATCCACTTCATTGTCAACTTGACAAACACCTGAACATGTAAAGTTGACATCAATGTCTTCACTGCTGAATACTTGTACATGTCACTTCAATTCACACAATACATTTATATATTAAAACCACTTAAAAATCTTGAATAACCCAGTGAAATATAATAAATAGAAATGAAAGGGACTTGATCTCACTTGATGACTTTCTCTCTGTCTGTAAGCTTTGAGATTGAACTACAGCGTCTCATTCCCATCACTTGTGTTTATATGGCGGTTTTACTGCCATCAGATCACATGAGCAACAGAAGACGTAAGCAATCATTTGAGCCCATTTAGTCTCGTTAGATGTTCCAGAACAACAGCAGAGCAGTCAGTGACAAGAGTGAAACAGCCTTTAATCTTCTTCTGTCTCTGTCATCATCATCCTGTGAAAGAAGCGTCTGCGTCAAACCTCAAGAGATCACACGGCAGGTCTGTTTGTAAGGAGGAATGTCATTCATCATCAGGAGAGATTGACATGTTGTGGGATGTCTCCTCACAGTCTAATGAATAGCTGAAATAATCATAATAATAATAACAATAACAAATTGATTTGAAAAAGTGTGTTCAGCAGCAGTTCAAGGAAACATTAACTCTGCATATTAAACTGGGTCAGGAGAGAGAGTACGTTACCACTGAACGTAAGAACACATCATCAGTGTTGCTAAAGCACTTTACACACAGCTATTCACTAAGTGTGACATCATAAACACAACAGCATGAGTGACCAATCAGCACTGCGTCCCCCCACCATCACCCGTCCACAGACCAGCACACGTCTGCATGCGTTTGCCAGGAGACCCGCAGAGATCCGGACGTCTGGACTCTGTTCCACACCTCAAGCGGAAGAAACACGTTTATTTTACACTCATATGAACAGATTACTCCAAATCAAGACACACAACCCTGTGTGTGTGTTCAAATACCTTAAAACAATAACAATACAAAATAAATACAATAAAAAAACGTTATGAAAATTGCAAATATATTCATGTTACAGACAGCCCCTAAGGAAATGCGCGAATGTGATCAGATCTCCACACTTTTCAAGACTATATAAGGTCTGATTGCGTTCAAACATCCAAACAAAAACAGATAACAATGGTCATAAAAAACTGTTTCCATAATTTCTGTCTAAGCTTGGCTTGAAAATGATAGAAAAGGACTGAAAAACAAGTCAGTGTCAGTGTCTGTCTACTGAAGCCAAACATCTATTGAGCAGTCGAATACACCTGCTGCTATATCACTGCCATTCGTCACAACAACACTGACAAGAAAATCAATGAAAACTCCTGTAATCAATCATTCATTACTTAACTTTGATTGTTTACTTTACTGAGAAATACTTCAATTTTAAACAATGTTATGTTACCTTTGTTAACATCTATTTTATGGACACTGGTATTGTGAATTGTATAATGTCATTTGTATTGGTATTACTGACTTCTGAAAGGCCATGAACTCTGACCTCAAGTTTGCTCTGAGGTCACTGACTGAGTGATGTCAGAGATCACATGTCCTCTCAACTTCACTGGCTACACCTGCAGCGTCTGAGTTGAGTCACGCACACATTATTTCACCGTAATCCCATGAGAACCAATGGATGGACAACTAGAAAAGTTATTCCAACAAGATAAAATCCTGCTCAGGTTATGAATAATATACAGCTATAATAATAACACTCAGACACCAGGCACTTATGGAAGTCAAAATCATCTGCAACTGCAATCCAAACACACATATTAAATATCCATTCATACGAAACGAATGGACTTTTCATAAACCCGTGTTTCACCGTCTCTCCTGGACTCCTGGCTGAGATTCTGACCACGGGCAGGATTTCTCTCTCCTTCAACAGACTAAACACTCCACGAGGAAAACGGAATCTCAGACGGCCACAGGACATGAATCACACACCACACAGATCATTGACCACAGAATGAAATCAACCCTCCGAGAGACAATACACAAGAGAGAGAGACTTTAAAAACACATGTTGACAGCTGGTTTATTTATTTTCACAAAAACTGAAAATAAGGTAAACAATGTAATTACAGTAAGTGAAATTCTCAGCGGTTGTGTCAAAACAAAATTGTGTATAAACATTTTCAAGGTTAATTTAAGCCAACGGTTGGTTGAAAACAACACAGTATTTTTTTGTGCATCATTTTAAGCCCTCAAGACATAACTGACGATTCACTGTTATTTCAGTAATAAAATAAGAACTAAAACACAAATGACACTGTTTACGTTAAAAGAAAGGTTTATGTCATAATTCAGAGTACTGTCTGTACTGTTACAAAAACTCCAATTGGTCCAAAACGCGGCAGCTCGAGTTCTTACACGTACAAAAAAGTATGAGCATATTAGCCCGGTTCTGTCAACCGTGCACTGGTTACCTATAAAGCATCGCGTTAACTTTAAAATCTTGCTTATTACCTATAAAGCCCTACATGGTTTAGCTCCTCAGTACTTGAATGAACTCCTTTTGTATTACAGTCCTTCACGTGCATTACGCTCTCAGGCGTCCTGTCAGTTGGTAATACCTAGAATTTCAAAATCAAGTGCAGGTGGTAGATCCTTTTCCTATCTAGCGCCTAAACTTTGGAATAGTCTTCCCTGCACTGTCCGGGAGGCAGACACACTCTGTCAGTTTAAATCTAGACTAAAGACGCATCTTTTTAATCTTGCATACACTACTCTTCCATAATATAAATCTTCAGAGGGTTTAGGCTGCATTAGTTAGATCAACCGGAACCAAAAACACAACTGATGTACTTGTTGCATCAAAGAGTACAGAACAGTACTCTACTCTCAGCCAGTCTTGTCTCATTGTTCCAAGGTTACCACAGCGAGCAGGATGCAGTTCATGGCCTGACCTGATGGTAGAGCGGAGAATGGGAAGTGGGGACCTGACAAGAGCTGAGATGATAGAGCTGGATAAAGAAGGACGCGGTCTCTTGACATGTCTTCACCACAAAACTTCAAATGCTATTAGATTATTAATGATAATCTTAAACTATAATTTATTTTATTATTAAGTTTATTTATTTTATTTAGCCTTGTTGTGCAAGTTCTCTGGAGCTTGTGCAGAGGCAGCAGCTTTTGCCAGAGGGGAACTGGAATCCCCTGGTTGGGCCTGGGTTCTCCTGAGGTTTTTTTTCTCGATTAGAGTTTTGGGTTCCTCGCCACCGTTTGCATACTGTTTTTGCACTATCTGCCTGACCGGGGGGGCTGCTTTAGAATCTTAAAGTTTTACTTAATTAATATTGCATATAGGAATTTATTATCTGTTATATTTGACCTGTGCTTCTCTCTCCTTTATCCTAAATGTGTGCTCTCACTGAGCGTGTGTGTGTGTGCGTACTTGTCTGTGTACGTACGTGTGTGTGTGTGTGTGTTGTGTGTGTGTGCGTGCGCATCTGTGTGTGTGTGTGTGTCTCTATGTCTATGTGTGTTAGTACGTGTGCATATTGTGTGTGTGGAGTGTTTTGTATGTGGGTATGTCTGTCTTCTGTGTTTTCAACCTTTTCTTGTTTTTGCAGATACAACTTTAATTATTTTGCTTATAGTCAATATGTCTCATGTACAGCTGCTTTGTAACAATGAAAATTGTAAAAGCGCTATATAAATAAAGTTGAGTTGAGTTAAATGCAGTATAAAAACTGATGTAGTGTTGTCAAAAGTACCGGTACTTCGGGTCCAAGTCGGTACCTAAAAATAAAAAAGTTGTCGGTACCTAATTTTCACAAGACCTGGTAGTACCGACGTACCGGGTCAACCGGGTACTGATGCTCTGTCTGACAGGTTGTCAGTCGGAAACTTTTTATAGACGCAATAAGACATGATGAGCGGATAAGCGCGGCTCCGTCCACAAGAGATGCACGCAGAAATACTTCAGATTAAAGTCACATCACGAAGAAAACGAACAGAGTTTTGTTGTGAAAGGAGGAAACATCCGGATTTAAGTTAACAAGTTCAAGCGGTAAGTTTCAAATTCTGTTCGTGTTTGCATTATGAATGTTGTAGCATGTTAAGTTAAAGGTTACGTTAAAACAAATGTCCCTGTTTGCGTGTTAATTTGTTAGCGCCAATGCTAATCCAGTCAAGTGTCCTTATTAACCATTTAATGCTTTTATAACTGTAATGGGGTAAAATAAATGGGAGGACAGGATGGGGTTTACAGTACCTATTTTATATTGGCCTATCTGAAATCTATGTGCTAGAAAACTATCATACTAACTGCATGACTAGCAATGTGTATGTCTTGGATAGATAACTCTATTAGGTTTAAAAAGCCACATTTAAACTAAAGAAAAATCTATCTGTTGCATTTATTATTTTAATTACCTTAATGCAAGTAATCTTGTGTAAATGCAGTATAAAAACTGAGGTTTGTTCTAATATTGCATATGCATGTTTGTTCAGTCAGTTGACTTACTGAAGTTTATTCTATTTGTCTTCTACAGCAGCAGACTGAGGAGGATGTTCATCAGCATGAAAGACCCCAGTGAGCACACAACCGTTTCGGGAACAATTAACTTGTATACTTCATGTATACAAAATGGCATTGCTTTCTATACATTTATATTAATAATGAGCTTTATTAATAAAATTGTGTTTCAATTAGCATGTACTGGTGTTTTGCTTTGGTACCGAAATTGGTACCGAGAACCGTGGAATTTTACTGGTATTGGTACCGACTACTGAAATTTTGGTACCGTGACAACACTACTGTTAGCGTACATACCCCATGTAGACGGAGCAGCGAGAGATGAACTACAGTGTGTACAGTACATGATGCGCGTGCAGTCAGCGGACATGAGAGATGCGCGTCAGTCAGCTGAGACACACATGCGAGTATAAACGAGCCGTGAAAGACAGGCTGTGCACGCGCACGTTTACATGTTTACTTGCGGCTTTGAGTGTACTGACGGCTGTGACGTTTTTGCCCGCATCATGGGCAACAGAAGATCGGCTTGGAGTCGGCGAGACGTGAGACTGACGTGGTTCTGGTCTCTGGCCGGTCAATTGGTGCACCTCTAGTGATTATGATTTTTGTCTTAATCGAGCAGCCCTAAAAATGCCTAGCGGTTTGGAGAGAATATCCTCAGCCACAATCGATCTATCATCATGTGTCCCAGCCCTCAAATCAATCACAAACTTGTTTTGTAATTCTGTTTGGTGTTAGTAGAAGCAGATGAGATCTCCTGTGAGAAATGTAATCCTGTTCAAAGCATGTTTCAAAGTTCTCTCTCTTCAACAGAAACACTGAAGCAGAGCTGGCTGACCTGCAGCTGTAACGGCCCATTTTCAAAGACAAGAATGAAAGTGTGAGAATGTTCCAGTTCTCTCGTTCAGCTCAGTCCAAAACACACAAGGGTCAGTGGGTGAAACCTAAAGGCAGTGATCAATGACAAGAACTACACAACTTCACATCATTTCATTGACTTGTGATGAATGTTGATCATCTGTCCATCTGACACACAGCAGTCAGTCAGGAGGATTAATTATTAGCCTTCGGAAGGCACCGTTTGTTTCTATGGTAATCAAATAATTATGTTTGTCTGATTTGAACCACGGCTGCATGGTTAAAAACTAAAATTCTTCATTTCCATATGAACAATGAGCTTTGTGTGAGAAGGGTTGACCTCTGAAGGACAGAAGAATACAAGCTGTGGCTGTCTGGAAGCTCTTTGACCCCGGAGAGAATCGCCTCCTGACCTCACAATTCTGTTCCTCTGACAATCTACCACAGAATCAGCAGAAAACGCACCTTACTATGAAAAATACTGAGTGAGATTCCCAACACATGATGATGATAGTCATGTTGTCATGGTTACAAGCCATCAGGAGACGAGGAGGACGTAACTCATTTTTATCAAAATTACACAACACCATGCTACCCATTTCATTTTTCATTCATTATTCTGTCTCCTCAATAAAATCCCTTCTCCTCATGTCATTATTACGCCACTGGTTTACTAATGTACGGACAGCTGCTCTTTCGGGTTTTGTTTTGTGATAATGACCCATTATTAGACTGAACATTATTCAACTAAAAACATCTTTATCTAATGCGTTAAATGATCATCATGATGGATAATATCTACATGTCCAGAGCTCCTGTAAGCTTGCAGACTTCCCTTCTAGAAGCTCCATGGTCTCAGAAGACAGATGACATCATCATCACAAGCGTCTCATGAAGAAACACTGCAGTGTGAATATAGATCAGAGATGTCGGTGTAAACACACCGCACGCCTCTCATACAGACAAAGGGCTCCGGCATCACTACAAACAAAGGACGGGCCGGGATGTGTTGGGTTATTTCATTCAATGAGGTGAGACTCCGTCTGGGGCTTTTCCAGCCCTCTCCAAACATAACGAGGATGTGTTTCTGAACACCGTGTCTGATCATACAGCTGTAAAGAGCTGATAGTGCCCACACCTCACAAACATGTAAATTCATTCTGACGGCTGCTGCACCAAACATCACTTACTCAAGAACATCTCAACATTCTCCTACATCTCCTCAACCCTTCACAATGTGTGTGTGCGTGTATACTTCAAAACTGTTACATACAAATGATTTCACAGGTACAGTAAACTGTAAATACTTGTGATGGGCTAAAGAAGCAAACACAACAGAGCTTGTTATTTTGTGATCAGTTGTTTGTGCAGTATACGGCTGATAAACTGAACACTAGAAGAAGCTCAACATTCTCAACCGCAGACACATTATAACAACATAGATCTCATCAGACTCAATGAGTGCGTTTACTAGGGCTGTCACAGTTATTAAATAATCGTCTCAACGCGATTGTTTCAGATCATCGCAATTATTGCACATCTCTATAGAAGACACTAGGGGGAGCTGTAGTGCATCTGCATATTTTATTGTATATATTGTAACTAAAGCATGGTAATACTTGTAAAATGTACCACCACAACACAATCACTTAAAAAAAACTAAAGCATATACCATAAAAACAACCTGCAGTACAATTCAATATTATTTCAGTGTGAAAACCGGCCTACCAAAATCTCATTAACACAGAAGTAAAGTTTTCTTGTAGTCTTGCAAGTGATAAAAAAAACAGACTAGAAGCTTTTCTATGACTGACAGCATTTTAATGGTGGCTTCAATTCACACCTGATCAATTTACTTCATTTACAAGTATTTGGCGGTTGTATTATTGACAGGTAAAAGCCTAAACCTTAAGTATGACGACCCAATTTTTTTCCTTTGTATTTCCAAGAAAAAAAACAGTCTTTATATTCAGAACAATATGGTCGTTTCAAAGCTGAATAAAAAATGTATGAGAATTAAGAGTCAAAGCTCTAAATCGCAATGATTTATTAGACAAATCTCATAATTTCAAATTTCATAATCGTGACATCCCTAGTATTTACATGCACAAAATAAACGGATATCTATCAAAAATCATCTTAAAAAGAAACCAGTTTTCACATGTTTACATGCACAGTAATAAACCAGCTACGCAGAAAACCGCGTTTATATGGAAGTTTGAGACTTGCCGGGTTTCTCGCGTGCAGTGACGTCATCGTCGATAGTCTGTTTAGTCTTATAAAGGGCAGCGGGAAAATGGTCAGAAGCTGTATTTTTATATCTCTTCTCATATCCGCAGAACCTGCATATGCAACAATAGTTCTTCATTTTGACGTTTCTACATCAACAGCATGATTCGAGAGCAGACATGTATGCGTTATTTTACTATTACTTCCATTTGGGACTTTTACTATAGCGCTGTCAGACATGCGCACATAAACAAAACTGAGAGAAAACCAGTGAAGGCGTTTACATGCAAAGCGAAATCTGAGTACTGGGCAAAAAACTACCTCTGCCGAGCGGGTTTTGCTTACGCCATTTATGAGCTTTCCCTGATAAAAGAAAACCGTTTTACGCGTTTACATGACTTGCCCATTATCAGTTTATTAAACATAATCGGAGTAAGACTGTGCATGTGAAAACACTCAATGTTGTTTAATGTCAATGACCACGTTTACATGGACGTCAGTAATCAAATGATTTGCCTTATTCTGAGTAAGATAATATTATGATTAAGGTGTTTACATGAGTTGCTTTAAGAATATACCTTTCATGTTCCCGTTTTACACGTTACACCACATAGTTGGATTAATGGCATACGTCATTACGTCCCTAAACGCCGCCGTTCGACGTTCCCTCCATAATTTCATGTATCAACAAACAGTTGGTCTTCGCCATGGTACCACATTCAGTGTTTGGTGTTTCATTTATTTTCTAGAATTGTTGGCATCTTTCTTGTTTCCCACTTTCTTGCTTGAAGCCATGTTGTTGGCCGTAAAACGAAACGGCTGTCCCCTGCCGTGCGTGTGTGTAACCTGTCGCAAAGTGCCGCGAAAGTTTAGGCGTGTACATGTCTATAGCGCACTTCCATAATGCCACTAAAATAGGAGTACTCCACCCGTCTTAATTCATTTGCGTTTACTACCATTATGAGTTTAGATGGATTAAGTGAATCAAAAAGCTCTGTTTACATTGCCCATTCTTAATCAGAGTATTGTTTTAATCGTGTTAATATTGGATTATTGTTGTCCATGTAAACATGGTCAGTGGGAAACTATTAGAAATCCGTTCAGTTTAAAGCTTACAAATCCTGCTTTGTTGTCTTCTATCAGAGATTCTCTGATCCTATAAATCCAATATGTTTATGATCTTTCATGACAGACAAATATATTACATGTCAAACTGATGTCATGTGCATGTTTATCTGTTTACTGAAACCACAACACATAACAGAGCTGGTAGAATGATGAAAGAATACAAAATGATTTCTGTTATTTACACGCTGCATAGAACAACGGACGAACAACACTGTGTCATAACCGTGTCCTGTGTCACGTCATTATTCTATCCACAGGCTAGACAATTTACAATAGCTATTTCACACTTGATCAAATAATTTAAATGATCCATTATAAAATGTTATCTTAAGATTTCCATTAGCAGTTTGTTTGTTAATAGCTGGTAAATAATAATTATTCAGTTTTTCTTTCCATCAAGTTCCAAATAAATATAAGAACCAAAAAAAAGAACCAAGCAAGATGTTTAATTCACTGTTTAGTTCACAGGTAGAGTTAGAAAAACAAGCTAATGAGAGTTATTTTCACTGCACAACACAGAAATAGAGTAAACTGGTTTAAAGTGTTTACTGTGAGATGACAATGAAGCGCTTCTGAAAACACACTAACTCCCTAACGGTATCGTCCTCATTTATACGAGAACAATTACAAACAACTTGGATTCGCTACCGTTTTCTTCTAGAGACATGTTCAGATTCAGTCTCTACTGCTCTCATGCGTACAGAATGAAATGAGTCTATGAGAGTTTCTGCTGAAAACTGACCTGAGAACAGCAGCGTGCTGGGCTGAAGCGGCCCTCTACTGACACAGAGTCGATGTGAGCACTCGTGTCATATGACTGTTGTGTGTCACAAACAATAATAGCATGTATAGCAGAGGAATAAAGTTAATTATGCCATTATTACTTTTCCCTGGTTGTTCCTCTGTTGTCTGTTGTTGATCGCGGAATGGGACCGGGTTGGACCTGCACGGTTTCGGCGGATGGGGCTTCCTGGTTCGCGGCTCGTGGGCTCTCCCTGTTCTTCGTGGACGTTGCTCGGTGGCTTTGGTCGGGGTCATTGAGTGCTGCTATGACACGTCAGAGGAGATCTGGCCCTCCCGGCTGAGCCTGGTTTCTCCCGAGTTTTTTTTTTCTCCATTATTCATCAGTTCAGTTCAATTCAGTTTGGGTTCCTCGCCACAGCAGAGCAGTGCAGTGTTGGCTTGCTCACCGGGAGACTGCATTTATTTATTTATTCATTTATTTATTAGATATTATTTATTATAATGATCTTGCTTGGTCTATAAACACCATGCACTGTGCTGTGTTTTACCTTTCTGTGTTTTTCCTGTAAAGCTCCTGTAAAGCTGCTTTGGAACAATGCACATTGTGAAAAGCGCTATATAAATAAAATTGAATTGAATTGTATGAAATGTTAATGATGGTGTTCAGTAAAGCCACAACAGGAGACACTTCTCTGTTTATTTATACATATCACTTGTGCTTCTAAATGACTAAAAGGTATTTTCACAGCCACCCAGTCAGAGATTCAGCTAAAGAAAGATAATACTGTTCCACACAACACACAACAAGTCTGTGTCTGTATCTTCACTATCAAATATCTGCAGAGATGATTGTACAGCACAACACGATTGACAGATGAACAGAGCATCTGCATCACTGATCTATATAAATGACTGGATTGCGCCTAGAACGCTGTTTAGAAATAAGGCTTCATAACTTCAAGAACATATACAGCCTGTACTTAGATTTCAGAATAAGCACATTTGTCATTTGTTGAGGTGTCTCATGAGTCAGCTGATCGGATATGTACGCTACTGTACTAAAAATGAAGGTCGCTCACTATATATAATAAGACGGGAAAATTCCCAACTTTAAATAATTAACCATTTACATACTTAAGACATTTGCGTTGTAAGAATGTACTGTGAGACTTTAGATATAAAAACAGGGACTGGTAAGTAACTGTTTTATCATTAATGTGCAGTGTTGGGTGTAACCAGTTACTACGTAATTAGTTACTGTAATTTAATTACTTTCCCCTTGAAAAAGTAAAGTAAGGGATTACTCTTATTTTTCTGTCATTTAATTACAGTTACTTCTGATGTAATTAAACTAAATACTGTGTGTAATATACACTCACCTAAAGGATTATTAGGAACACCATACTAATACGGTGTTTGACCCCCTTTCGCCTTCAGAACTGCCTTAATTCTACGTGGCATTGATTCAACAAGGTGCTGAAAGCATTCTTTAGAAATGTTGGCCCATATTGATAGGATAGCATCTTGCAGTTGATGGAGATTTGTGGGATGCACATCCAGGGCACGAAGCTCCCGTTCCACCACATCCCAAAGATGTTCTATCGGGTTGAGATCTGGTGACTGTGGGGGCCATTCTAGTACAGTGAACTCATTGTCATGTTCAAGAAACCAATTTGAAATGATTCGAGCTTTGTGACATGGTGCATTATCCTGCTGGAAGTAGCCATTAGAGGATGGGTACATGGTGGTCATAAAGGGATGGACATGGTCAGAAACAATGCTCAGGTAGGCCGTGGCATTTAAACGATGCCCAATTGGCACTAAGGGGCCTAAAGTGTGCCAAGAAAACATCCCCCACACCATTACACCACCACCACCAGCCTGCACAGTGGTAACAAGGCATGATGGATCCATGTTCTCATTCTGTTTACGCCAAATTCTGACTCTACCATTTGAATGTCTCAACAGAAATCGAGACTCATCAGACCAGGCAACATTTTTCCAGTCTTCAACTGTCCAATTTTGGTGAGCTCGTGCAAATTGTAGCCTCTTTTTCCTATTTGTAGTGGAGATGAGTGGTACCCGGTGGGGTCTTCTGCTGTTGTAGCCCATCTGCCTCAAGGTTGTGCGTGTTGTGGCTTCACAAATGCTTTGCTGCATACCTCGGTTGTAACGAGTGGTTATTTCAGTCAAAGTTGCTCTTCTATCAGCTTGAATCAGTCGGCCCATTCTCCTCTGACCTCTAGCATCAACAAGGCATTTTCGCCCACAGGACTGCCGCATACTGGATGTTTTTCCCTTTTCACACCATTCTTTGTAAACCCTAGAAATGGTTGTGCGTGAAAATCCCAGTAACTGAGCAGATTGTGAAATACTCAGACCGGCCCGTCTGGCACCAACAACCATGCCACGCTCAAAATTGCTTAAATCACCTTTCTTTCCCATTCTGACATTCAGTTTGGAGTTCAGGAGATTGTCTTGACCAGGACCACACCCCTAAATGCATTGAAGCAACTGCCATGTGATTGGTTGATTAGATAATTGCATTAATGAGAAATTGAACAGGTGTTCCTAATAATCCTTTAGGTGAGTGTATGTGTGTGCATATGGAATTGACATCAAAATTCAAAGTCTAACTTTAAAATCTGTGCTTTAATGTATAATTCTACATTTGTAATACTTTGGTAGTAATAATATACTTTATGTAGTTTTATATTATTATTTGAATGAATAAAAGAGCCGTTTCATGTCTATCCTTGAATCACTTAACTAATCAAGGTTGATATAGGATATAGAAAGTAATTAGTAGGGATGTAACGATTCACCGTGAGCCGGTTGAAAATCGGTTATAATGAGTGACGATTCAAATCGGTTGAGGCTTGAACTGAATCGCAATACATTTTTTGAACAGCAGGGGCCGCTATTTTCACTGCAAACCTAAACGTGGATGCTGATATTTCTTAAATGCAAAAAAATCCAAGAAAAGCACAACAGTATTAGTTTGTTTATATTAAAGAGACTTTTTCTATTATTAATTTGTTATAAAATTGCAGTTTAGTTTTGTTATTTGAAATAAAACATTATTTTATTATACAAAGAAACGTGAAGCATTTAAGAAATAATGCAAGGGAAGTTGTTCATTTCTAATTTGTTTCAACTCATTTTTTAAAAATAAATCGTGAGTAAATCGTGAATAAATCGCATCGTGAGATCAGAATCGTGACGCATCGCATCGTGAGCTGAGTGAATCGTTACATCCCTATACTAAGATAATAATACTACTTAACTTGTTTGATGTAAGCTAATGTGTCTTTAATGACAGATTTATTAGAAAGTCATTAATAGTTTTTATAAACTTAAACTGTCATTGCTGAATAATAAAGCGTTGTAGATCTATCTTTCTAAACGCTGTTGTCCTAACGGTTTAGTCTCATTATAGAGTATATTTCATACATTCCAAAAAAGTTGGGACACTGTACAAATAATAAAAACAGAATGCAATGATGTGGAAGTTTCAAATTTCAATATTTTATTCAGAATACAACATAGATGACATATCAAATGTTTAAACTGAGAGAATGTATCATTTTAAGGGAAAAATAAGTTGATTTTAAATTTCATGGCATCAACACATCTCAAAAAAGTTGGGACAAGGCCATGTTTACCACTGTGTGGCATCCCCTCTTCTTTTTATAACAGTCTGCAAACGTCTGGGGACTGAGGAGACAAGTTGCTCAAGTTTAGGAATAGGAATGTTGTCCCATTCTTGTCTAATACAGGCTTCTAGTTGCTCGACTGTCTTAGGTCTTCTTTGTCGCATCTTCCTCTTTATGATGCGCCAAATGTTTTCTATGGGTGAAAGATCTGGACTGCAGGCTGGCCATTTCAGTACCCGGATCCTTCTTCTACGCAGCCATGATGTTGTAATTGATGCAGTATGTGGTCTGGCATTGTCATGTTGGAAAATGCAAGGTCTTCCCTGAAAGAGACGACGTCTGGATGGGAGCATATGTTGTTCTAGAATTGGATATACCTTTCAGCATTGATGGTGCCTTTCCAGATGTGTAAGCTGCCCATGCCACACGCACTCATGCAACCCCATACCATCAGAGATGCAGGCTTCTGAACTGAGCGCTGATAACAACTTGGGTTGTCCTTGTCCTCTTTAGTCCGGATGACATGGCGTCCCAGTTTTCCAAAAAGAACTTCAAATTTTGATTCGTCTGACCACAGAACAGTTTTCCACTTTGCCACAGTCCATTTTAAATGAGCCTTGGCCCAGAGAAAACGCCTGCGCTTCTGGATCATGTTTAGATATGGCTTCTTTTTTGACCTATAGAGTTTTAGCCGGCAACGGCGAATGGCACGGTGGATTGTGTTCACCGACAATGTTTTCTGGAAGTATTCCTGAGCCCATGTTGTGATTTCCATTACAGTAGCATTCCTGTATGTGATGCAGTGCCGTCTAAGGGCCCGAAGATCACGGGCATCCAGTATGGTTTTCCGGCCTTGACCCTTACGCACAGAGATTGTTCCAGATTCTCTGAATCTTTGGATGATATTATGCACTGTAGATGATGATAACTTCAAACTCTTTGCAATTTTTCTCTGAGAAACTCCTTTCTGATATTGCTCCACTATTTTTCGCCGCAGCATTGGGGGAATTGGTGATCCTCTGCCCATCTTGACTTCTGAGAGACACTGCCACTCTGAGAGGCTCTTTTTATACCCAATCATGTTGCCAATTGACCTAATAAGTTGCAAATTGGTCCTCCAGCTGTTCCTTATATGTACATTTAACTTTTCCGGCCTCTTATTGCTACCTGTCCCAACTTTTTTGGAATGTGTAGCTCTCATGAAATCCAAAATGAGCCAATATTTGGCATGACATTTCAAAATGTCTCACTTTCAACATTTGATATGTTATCTATATTCTATTGTGAATAAAATATAAGTTTATGAGAGTCGTAAATTATTGCATTCCTTTTTTATTCACAATTTGTACAGTGTCCCAACTTTTTTGGAATCGGGTTTGTAGATCAGTGATCTGCATGCATGCATGATACCACAAAACATGTGTGACCTAAAGCACAATAGAGGAATTAAAACATTTCAAATGTCTGGACACACAGCACTGACAGATAAAATATGGAGGTATTATGGTAAATATTAATAAAGGGCAACTACAAATCCATGAATTATAGAGTGAGCTATCGGTTCTCCTGCTGTGTAAAAGCCCTCGTGTGCTCTGTGAGTGTAGCTTTTGACTGATCTTCACGATTTCCTTTAGTTAAAAAAGAAAACATCTGTCAGAAAACAAACACTGTCATTAGAAGCACAGCGCGAATACAGATTTTCTTATTAATAAAAGTGTTTATCAATGCTTTCTATAGCAATATTTTACTTGTGGATGGAAGACATGCATGTTACCACAAGCTACAACCAAAGACCATTTTGACCACCAACACAACAGTGCCGAGGAGAAAAACAAACCTGATGAGGAGGAGATCAATCACCTGTGTGGCATTTGAGTCTTCTGGACTGCAGCTAATGTTTCTGGCTTCCCTCATAACTCCAGATAATGGCAATATTCATCCAAGGGCAACGAGAGGGTTTCATTCATCATAAGTCATGTGTTGGTATTTTTATATGATTTTGTTTTGAACTGCTGCTGTAGTAGTATTGTGATGCTGTTGTCATCATCGTTTCATATTTACATTGTGAAACTATGATTGGTCAAAGCAGTTTGTATGAACAAAAACAAATGTTGTGAGAAAACTTACTATCAGCTAAATGCAGCACCACATGTGCTTTAATATGTGTGTATGTGTGTGTGTGTGTGTGTGTGTGTGCGTGCGTGCGTGTGTGTGTGTGACATTGTGAGAGATTGTGCTCCTCTGTTGAATTCAGAATCTCTCTGCAGGTCTCTACTCAAGCGTTTGACATCTTCCTCCATCAGAAATGTTTTTCAGCGAGTTATTCCATTGATCACTGGCATTAAAACACACATGTGTCTTCATCACATCACAGGCAAACTCTAAACGTTGATTTGCATAAACAGAGTCAAGCCAGGGTCAAACATAACGATATGATCTTTCGATCTGCTCTGAGACTGTACACTAATGAAAATCCTCACTGTGGACCATTATTTTACAACACTTGCTCTACATCACCATGATGCTCAGTTCATTTAAAACAGCTTTTCACAGATCAGCGCAGAAAATGCAGAAGAAGAGATTGAGAAACACGTCTGCAGAGCTGTGATTCACATGTGTGTGTGTGTGTGTACGTGGTGCTGATGTGACAGTCACAGGGTCTACAACACACACATGTCTGATGATGAAACACACACACGTCTGATGATGAAACACACACGCTGTGTCAGCAGCAGCACAGTCTTGTCTCCTGACCTGATCCAGCATTCAACACACACACAAAACCAACAAAACAATGACAACAGTGACTCTGTCTGAACCCTCCCACAAACCCACGCCAAAGAAAACCATCCTGATTCCTGACACTATGCTAGCTGTGTATGTAGACGCTGCAGATGAACATTTCATACACTAGCAGTCAAACGTTTACACGCACCTGTAGACAGAAGTCATCTAAACTATTACATTACATCAATGAACATGTGCATGATTCAATCCAATTTTAATTTAAGCGTTTAGCAGATGTTCTAGATAAAAGTGAGGAGTACAGTAAAGTAATTTTGTCTTGTTTAAACTAGGGATGGGCATTTTTCAATAATTTCATATTCGAATATTTGAGCTCATAAAAAACAAATATTCGAATATTGGTTCATTTAAATTAAGTTAATAATGACGTAATTTGTTAGGTTTTTATTTAGTCACAATTTCACATCAAGCTTATAATTATCATTAAATATTCATAATGCATTCATATTATATCCTGTATATCGTTTTTTATGTTGAAAAAATAGAAAAATACATAAAAACGGCAGAAAACGGACTTAACAAAACGAACAAAATGCAACGTATATCGACAGTCTGTGATATATGGTTATCTTGTTTATTTTGTTTTACATGTTCTTGATAAGAAAAACAAGCATATAGGTCTATTTTACTCTGGTGAAAGTCTGTTCAACAAGCCGACCGTTAACTAGCCAACAGCGGAGAATCTTCTCTAACTCCCGGAAACAAAACCCAGATCTGACAAGAATATCTGGCTTTATTGTTTATAATGTTGATAATGAATAAAGTAAATGGGCTTGATTTCTCATGCCGACTGTTAAGATCCTAAAAAGTACCCCGCAACAAAGACAGAGCCATAGTGCTTGATTCCCTGATTACGTGACCGTCATCTTTATATAAATATTGTTTTCTTTGTCGTTCACGGTCAGTGTCTGTCTTGTTTAGCTTTGCATTGGATTTGCATCAATAAATAACGTAGGCCTATTTATTTCAACTAAGGTAAGGAATTACAGCGCGTTTTAAAACAAACAAAAAAAGCATCCGTGCAAAATTATTTACAGGCTGTAACTTGAAGGCGACGACCCTATTTGAACTTATAGAAGGAAAAAAAGACTCCTACAATCACCACAACTATCACAACCTCATCATTGACACAATATACTGACAGTTACTGTGATATTAAATCCAGAATCATCAATATTGTGTTCACATATCACACTTATTGTCATTAGACAATGGTTACAAACTTGTCCTCTGTCTTCTACACTTGTATTTTGGGAGTGTTTCGTTTGCCTGATTGAAACATTTCAATAGATGTTATGATCATTTCATCATCGTGAGTTCTTTTGGCCATGTAGTGTTGTGTAAATCTGACATCATGACATCACTGATCACACTGATCAGAACTCCACCATCACTGCACTGCACAGTAAGCATCTCTGCTCTGAGGACTGCACATCAGTCATCTGATGCAGTCCAGTCCGATTTTATGTGTGCCACAGAGATGCAATAATCTGCACTAAAGAACTTTTCCAGAAACTTCCCACAACATCTGCGGGCTGTGCTTTATGTAACCCGGAGACAGGTGATGTCATCCATATTGACGACTAAATAAGTTTATGTGAAGTCACGTCAAGATCCACTGTCCGCAAAACCTGCACATAACTTAACGTTACCTGTACACGCAGCTCACCGTACGTATGTCAACAAACACACCTGGACAAACAATATCGCGCTTCTCTCGTCAACATGACGACACCGCCGCGCTCTTTCCGTTAACGACTGAGGGAGAACTGAACTCACCTTAACCGGAGAGCTGCGCGTGGCGACGGGCAGGTCCCTCACAGCCGTCCCCGGGGGCGAAGCTGAGACCCCGGCCGCGCATCCCGCCAGCGACGGTCTCCCTCCGCCGTTCCGCGGCCGCTGCTTGATCCCATCCAGTAACCGGACCAGAAGGATGTTGGCCGGTAAATCATCGACCGCGCAGTCAACCAGGATGCGGCACTCGGGACAGCGCAGCTCGTGGCGGGAACTGACGATGTTCTCGAGGCAGCGGCGGCAGAAGGTGTGCTGACAGGGTAGCACGCGCGCGCTCGCGTCCAGCCGCTCAAGACATACGGAACACTCCAGCAGATCCAGCAGCGACGACTCGTCCATCTTGTGCTCTAGAAAACGACGCGCGGGAGTCGCGAACGGACTCGGCTCGCGTGCGTTGACGCGCCGAGAATGGCTCGAGACATACTGGCGGACTCTGCGGCTCCTCGGTGCTCGCGCTCCGCTTGTCTACACAGCTGTGAGGAAACGGTGAGCGCGCGCGCGAAAACGCCGCGGACGAATCGCGGCGCGGCGTCCCTCGTGATAAACCAGCGCACGATGTTCATTGGCGTTTCGTCGCTATCGCTATCGCTCGTGCTGTGAGTGAGTCAAATAAACCCGCATTTCTAAATGTTTCACATATTTCATGAACCCAAAACTTTTGGGCGCGATTCGTCCCTTACCCGTGTCTCGAATAGCGCGGCGCGGCGCGTCAAGGAGCGGTGTGGTGTTATTTTTAAAAGCGTACAGACTTTAAAAGCTCAAAAATCCCACAGATTTACATTCAACGAATTTCCATTAAAGTTACCCAATCAAAACCCCATAGCAACAGCATAGCAACCTCTCTGAACACTCTCGCTTTGTCAGTGAGCTGTTCACTGTCACGCGCACGCATTTTATATTTTACTCCTGCAATATATTTCTTTCTCACTTTAAATTAAAGGGCTAGTTCACTCCAAAAACAATCTGTCCTCATTTATTCACCCCAATGTCATTTCAAATCTGTATTTGTGGAGCACAAAAGAAGATATTTTGGACATTTTTAGATTAGGGTTCTAAATCGGGGTGAGGCAAAGATACAGTAGTCAACATTTCGCGTATTTTTAACCAAAAACGTTACAGATTTAAGAGGTCGTCTCATATTTGTTAAGGAAACGCCACCTTGGTGGATATAGTTTATAACACTGGCATTCGTGCAAAACTAAACGAGCTTTCATAGTTTATAATAAAATAAACAAATAATAGTTTCGTTATATGTTACGAGAAATCCCTTTATTATGGAAAAGATTAAACAGATATTCTAGAGAAGTCATATGACGTTCAAATGATATTTTACAGTCAGAAAATTATTTGTCAAATATGGACAGGGAAGGATTGAAACACACCATCATTATAGAGTGAACAACTAGCGCCATCTGCTGCGTTTGATAAAAAATAAATAACAATCTTTTCATTCATACAGGTGTGCGTGCGTGCGTGCGTGCTGTGCGTGTGCGTGTGTGTGTGTGAAGTGTTTGTTTTAGAGGTTGCGTGTACCTTTGACTAGTTTGGAAGAAGCCTTTATGACAAAAATGATTAAATACCAACCTCTTCTGAGCATCATTGCAGAGATGGGTTATCGGGGTCGATTATTTGTTTTTATATTTGGCAGCTTGGGACATGTACATAGGTTGGTGTTAAGAGGACTTCAACAACTTGGAATGTCTAAAAAGAGGGCCAAGCGCTTAGCAAAATACTGTGCTGTGTCAGCGATTATAGGCAGCCGCGGTATATGGCGGAGACGTTGTTATTTACATCCCTAACAACTGAGTTGTATATTTAATATTGTGTACATTTGTTGTATAACACTGGTCCATGATTGAGTGGATATGCATTTATCTGTATCTATAAATATTTTTGTCCCTGTAAATGATTTTCTTTAAGCGGACTCAAATAAAATATTAATGTGTGTGTGTGTGTGTGCGTGTGCGTGTGTGTGTGTGTGTGTGTGTGTGTGTGTGTGTGTGTGTGTGTGTGTGTGTGTGTGTGTGTGTGTGTGTGTGTGTGTGTGTGTGTGTGTGTGTGTGTGTGTGTGTGTGTGTGTGTGTGTGTGTGTGTGCGTGTGTGTGTGTGTGTGTGTGTGAGCATGCAGACAGTCTCTCTCAGGCAGGGTTTTACCTGTTCAGTCCTGCCCACCACACACACACACATACACACAGTTGTCTATAAAGTTACAGCTCTTTGCTGTGCTGCCAGCACGTCACTTAGGGAAATGTTGCGCACACACACACACACGCACACACACACACGCACGCACACACACACACAGAGAGAGTCTGTAGAGACTTCCTGACATAACTCTCCTTTCATTCTGACCACCCATGAAGAACACAACTGAAGTTTGTGCAGTGAGCTACTGCTCTTATTGAATGTTCCTGCATCAAAGCCGCACCACCCCTAATCTCTCACTCTTGTTTCTGGAGACTCCACACCATCAGTCTGATCTTCAGTAAACAGTCTGAACCCTTTACTGTGCATCTGTCAACTTGTTTTGACAAAAGCACAATGCCTTTTTGTCTACTTCATTGCACTACAAAATATAGAATATGTAAATACAAGATTAAATGACTAACACTTTGACTATTCAATTGAGGAGTATTAACATTATATTAAACTCAACTAGTGTTGACCTGTTTTCTCAATCTTTCCACCCACCTCCACATTCTAGATTTGCACTATTCTGTGAAACAAACAGATTTACATTTGTTTAGAATACTAACCTGAAACAATTAAAAGCCAACTTAATATTGTATTTCAACCCTAAACAAATAAACCACAAATTAAATAAATGTAAACAAATGTAAAATATTACATTTTTATTGTAAATTGTGGGCAAGGACAGAAAGTGGTGATGATCTTCTCATGTGTGACATTATTTCAAACACGGAGAGAACAGCTCAGATGCACTGATGCCCTTCAGCCTGCAGAAGTAGGTTAACTGATGCTGCAATTTCCATGGCAACCGTCCTGTGCACTCCTGCTGGGTTTTTACTAAAAGTCACATGTCCAAAAAACATCTCTGAATCATCATCAATTCAAAAATCATGTTAATTCTTTTAACAACAGTTGCTTGTAAGTGCTGAAGATAAGAAGACGTTAAATCCCTTACACACAAGTGAATAAAGGGGAAAATATAGTCGCACTAAAAAGAAAAAGTCAACTGGTGGGGAAGTACAGAACATGGTTTTGTACATTGTGTTCAAACCCCCTAAAAAGGTGGCAATGTCACACACCTGTTTCTGTAATACACTTCTTTTAATAAATACATGTACACATGTTCCTGCCACCTATGAGTCTGTAAACAAATACCCGAATGAAATACTTGGAAGAACATCATAGATTTTGAGGGACGGAGGAAATAGGGTTATTTAATGTGAAATAATTACAGCCCTCTACGGAAGTTTGCCGTTAGATCTGACCCTGTAAATCTCTATGATCTCGAGTTATGTGTTTGACTTCACGCGGCGCTGCGCAGCTCCCGGTCGGGGTATGACATTGAAATATCGCGAGAGCGATTCGAAAGCGACACATGAAGTCCATCAAATCCCGCTGTGGCCGCTAGTGGGCAGCGTTCACCCGCATCAGTGACGGGATCCCGCGGGTCTGTGGGGATCTATGTGGGTCTGTACCTGTCTCAGGTTCATTCGGACAGATTTTGGGGCGGAGATCATGTGTAACTTTATTTCGAGGTGGAGTCAGAAGCTGGAGGAGCCCGAACACTTTAAGAAGTACTCGGAGACTTTACAAGCACAGTTTCTTCACACGATCTCAGCTCTACAAATGAATGTTTAAAACTTCATGTGTGAATTTAAAGCAGATTTGAGCGATCGTTCATTGAAGCGCATTGACTTCTCAGCGCGTCGTTTTCAGGTAAGACGCTTCAGGAATGTTGCGTTGCGGTTTTACTGACAGGGAAATTCCTCATTCAATTACACGCAGACACGCGCGCGCGTGTGTACAACATAAACAGTTGTTTGTTTGTCTGTCATCACTGTTTTTTCTTCTTATTTCTGTACATTTTTATATCTTTAATAGTTTGTATTAATTTTGTGCTGTAAAGTTTTTGCACGTGTGAATGTGTGTCATTGCTGTGCGATCCTAACCCGTGCAAACTGAAGAACAGGCCTGGTGTAATGAGACGAGACAAACTGAGCAGAGATGATGAGATGTAACGAGTTAATATAAAATGCAAAATTATGTGATGATGAGCTAAACTGAGATGTGATGAGCTAAACTGAGATTATTTGAGCTGAGATGAGATGTAAATGAGCTGAGGTGAGATGTGATTAGATGTAATGAGCCGAGATGTGATGAGCTAAACTGAGATTATTTGAGCTGAGATGAGATGTAAATGAGCTGAGGTGAGATGTGATTAGATGTGCTGAGGTGAGATGCGATGAGCTAAACTGAGATTATTTGATCTGAGATGAGATGTA
This sequence comes from Triplophysa rosa, assembly GCF_024868665.1. Classification (NCBI taxonomy): domain Eukaryota; kingdom Metazoa; phylum Chordata; class Actinopteri; order Cypriniformes; family Nemacheilidae; genus Triplophysa; species Triplophysa rosa. Next base: position 258,608 of record NC_079895.1, on the reverse strand, counting down.
AATGAGCTGAGGTGAGATGTGATGAGCTAAACTGAGATTATTTGATCTGAGATGAGATGTAATGAGCCGAGATTTGATTAGATGTAATGAGCCGAGATGTGATGAGCTAAACTGAGATGAGATGATTTGAGCTGAGCCGAGCTGTGATGAGGGGAAAGTCCTGCATGCAGACGAGGCATGCGCATTCATGCACGAGCACTCGTCTCAAAGACTCTGAATGCGCTGCAGGAGGAAATAAATCCTCAAGCTCAGTGACAGACATGTTGTTTGGTATATGTGTGATTTATATTCAGTCATGTTAAAGAGTCTGTCTGATCTAATATACAGTATATGTCTGATCTATCTGGTGAGGTCAGTGCGGTGAACATACACACGGCTGGAATAAGAAATGAAGGGCAAGAATGCTGATACCCCATCTCAAGATTTGAAAAACTACTTTAAAGAGACAGTTCACCCAAAATGATAATTCTGTCATGAATTACTCGCCTTTGCGTTTGGTTTAACACAGAGACAGATATTTGGACGAATGCTTATTACCAAACAGGCTTTGGGCCCCATTGACTCCCATAGTAGGAAAAATTACTTTATAATTGTTTTGTTTTTAGTTCTGGGGTACTTTTGACTACCATTGTCATTTTTCCTTCTCAATGGGGTCCAAGAACTGTTTGGTCGTAAGCATTCTTTCAAAAATCTTTCTCTGTGTTCATCACATTTCAAGACATTTATACAGATTTGGAACAATACGAAGGTGAGAAAATGTTGACAGAATCTTTATTTTTGGGTGAACTATCCCTTAAAGAAAAGGACAAAATATATCTGTCAGTGTTTTTGTTATTTACATGCTGCTTAAAAAACTGTTATTTGGTGTTTTGTGTACGAATTCACAACAGGTGAAGTGACATCAGTTTGTGCTGATATTATCTCTACACATCACAGAGTAATGTGCTGCTGTTTAATGTGATGACATCATTGTGTGGAAAAACAGATAATTCAGTAAATGATTATGTTGTCTCAGTATTAAAGCTCCACCACTGGGTTAGTTGAGATGTGATCTGAAGTTTCAGTCCTCTGTCTGTTGTCGTGGTCTCTCTAGCGTTATGTCTGGTGTTGTCTCTAGTGTTATTTGGGAGGAGTTAGAAATATAAAATGTTTTAAAGTTGTTTTCTTAATCGAGTGTTTCACTTCACCTGATTTATGAAATGTCCCGCTGTAAATGTTCATCTTAGTTTAGAGTTGAAGTCTGTTTGCGGTGTGGTGGTTCGTGACAGTATAACAGCACATACATGAGCTCTTGTGATGTTATTGTGAAGAACAGATAAAAGCAGAGGATGCTCTTATCTGTGTAAACGCTCTGAAAGCTTTTCTCTGTCTGTACTGACACACACGCTCTGTAATTAAAATCATCAGAACCTGAAAGAAATGTTTGTGTTTCCCAGTAAAGCGTGAGCACAGACAGCAGCCGCCCTTAAAACACAACACAACCACACCGTCTTAGCCGTGCTCCAAACATCACTTTTAGCCATGCACACAATCACACACGCGCGCGCACACACACACACACACACACACACACACAAACACGCATGTTGGGTTTCCATGTTTTATGGGGACACTCCATAGACGCAATGGTGTTTATACTGTACAAACTGTATCTCATATTCCCTACCCCTAACCCTAACAATCACACACAACTGTCTGCTCTTTTACATTTTCACAAAAGTTCATTCTGTGTGATTTATAAGCTCGTTTCCTCATGGGGACCAACAAATGTCCCCACAAGGACAAGGGTTTTGGATATTGCCATCTTTGTGGGGACATTTTGTCCCCATACCGTAGGGTTTACCCATCCCACACACAAACGCACACACACACACACACAACTACACACAACCACACACACACACACACACACGCGCGCGCGCACACAACTACACACAACCACACACACACACACACACACACACAACTACACACAACCACACAACCACACACACACACGCGCGCACACAACTACACACAACCACACACACACACACACACACACACAAACAGACACACGCGCTCACACACACAAACGCATACACACAACTGCACACAACCACACACAACCACACACACACACACACAAACAGACACACGCACTCACACACACAACTGCACACAACCACACACACGCACACACAACTACACACAATCACACAAACACGTGCACACACACACACACGCACAAACACACACACACATGTACAAAACAGCCTTTTCTTTTCAAATGTCTCACTTTAGTTAGTGTGTTTACAGGAAGCCAAAGATGGTGTTTTATGATGTTTAATGTATTATAATATTATGATACATTTTCATTTTTAATGAATTTAATATAGTAATAATTGGACTTTTGTATTGCTTTGAATGAAATCATATAACAGACACAGTAGTTATCTCACCTCTGTTTGAATATTTGCCATAAAGATTGTTTTTCCTGAAACACGAGGAGAGATCTTCTACCCTTTCTGTAGCTTCAGGTGTTTAACAGGAGCTTCTAAACATTGAAATCAACTTTTCACCCGTGACTTGTGTCCTGACGTATAACAGACACAGATCTGAAACTGACGACAGCTCGACACAGACACACTGTTCTCTAATGAGACATAATCTGGTTTCATTATTCAGTTTCATTCACAAACTAATTTCCTCGATGATTTGTGCGTTTCCAGAACTAATCTCCCGTCTAAACGACAACAACGAGACCATATCAGAACATCTGAAACAAACCTCAGGTGAAGTAAACATGCTTGTGATCTGTTTGGTCACATTCTGAGAGATGAGCCATGATGCTCAGTGTTGACATGTCAAATTCATTATGATCACATTGTAAATACAGTATTTCATCTTTACATAAAAATCGAGCACTTGTTTTTAAAGATTATTGTAAATAATGAAATGTCACTCACTTATTATAATTACTATTATTAAAAGTGTCTGTTAAATGATCACAACAATACATCACTTTAAGAATGACTATTCTGGTGTGTGTGTGTAACAGAAGAGAAAGAGTCATATTGTGTGGATTAGAGCAGAAGTAATGAGATCTGAGTCCCCAGGAACACATATTTCAGCTCTTTTAATGATAAGGATAATGATACTCTGTGTATTTATCTTAGATTATGTGGTGGTTATGAGATTAATAACCTCGGGCGGCGAGTCTGCGGTCGGTTTTCAAACAGAGGCAAGCCCCAACAGAGAGAGAGAGAGAGAGAGA
>NC_079895.1:244448-255252 GCF_024868665.1 Triplophysa rosa | reverse complement strand
AAACAGGAATATCCAAAAACAGGTAAGTATTTCAAAAACAGGAATATCCAAAAACAGGTAAGTATTTCAAAAACAGGAATATCCAAAAACAGGTACGTATTTCAAAAACAGGTAAGTATTTCAAAAACAAGTAAGTATTTCAAAAACAAGTAAGTATTTCAAAAACAGGTAAGTATACTTATCGGGGTAATGAATTGCAGTGAAGACAACAAGACTGAACAGGGAAGAACAAAAAGGTGCAAACTTAAATAGAATCCTGATGATGTGATGCAGGTGTGGACTAATCAAAAATGGTGGATGTGCGGTGCATTCTGGGAAACTGAGTTCAGAACTCCGGGGAGAGGGAACGGGTGAAGCGAGCTGGCGGTGACGACATGGGGGGCGTGGCCGGTGGTGCTGAAACCGTTACAAAACTATGTAGTTTGTCTTGATAGGAGGTTATTTGGGGGAATGGACTGAATGTTGTGAATACAGATTACCCCCCACACACACATTTTTTGCTACACTACAATTTCATCTCACCTTTAACTGCAGTTTCCACAAGAGCTGAACAGAAAGTGAACAAGAATGTTCTTGGACCAGCACAGGTCTCCTTCCACAATGCAGGCAAATGACCAATCAAAACCTCAAAATAGATCAAATCAGCCCCTCCTCCTAACTGAAATACTGACACCCAGATGATCCATCCAGTCACTTAAAGACGGCATGAAATCAAAATCTAAAAATCTTATTTTTTATGGAATATGGTAGTGTTTTTTATGAGTGACTTATTTGTGCACTTCATTTTTTTTTTTATTCATGTGCCCCCATAACCTTTAATCAAAAACGTTGAGCTCCGCCCCCCTCGAAAGGACTTCTCATCACTTCCTGTCACAAGGAACGACGCGAGGGCGGAGCTTTCTTCGTGGGAGGTTGCCGATGGTGAGTCCGGTGGGGAATAATACTTCATGATTGACTGCAAACTCGCATTCAAATCTGCCTCCATTTTGTTAGCAACGCCCAAATTCCAACGATCCAATCAGTTCTCGGTGTGGGAAATCAAGTCATTTTCTCTCATTTCCAAACCAGTTTCACTCGAATATACAGTACATCATGATACGGAAAAGAATATGAGCTTTACTTCCATTTCATACCGACTTTCAAGGAGTAGTTCACTTCAAAATAAGCCCCCAATTTGCATTCCTACAATGGAAAGTCAATGAGGGCTTGTTTTGAGGTGAACTACTCCATTTAGTACTATGAGTCAAGAAACACTGATGGACAACAGAAACGTTCTGTATGTCTGAGAAACCACAGCACTTTTGATTTATTTTAAAGAATCATCGTTTTCAATGACAGACAGAAAATGTATCGCTTCTGGGAATGTTTTATCCTCACATCATCAGTTATCCAAAAAACGCCCCCGAGCGCAAGACCCTTATGTTTTTTTTTTTTTTTCCGGGCAACTGATGATCATACTGGAAACATTAAAATGTTAATTAAGCAAATTATTAAGGGATTAAAATGCCACCGAGCTGTCAGCGTTAATTACAAGCACTTTGTCTTGAAACAAATGAATGTATTACTGAAGATCTTTATTTCCTCTGGCAGCTTCCCTTGTGATATAGATACATTTATGTCATGAATGTGGGTGGTGAGGACACGGAGACAATGACAGAGGACCCAAGTGCAGACAGCGGGTAAGGGGTTAACAAGACATTTAATAAAATATAAATACAAAACAAAGACCCACGTGGGGGTAACAAAACAAAACACAAGGGTATAAAACATGACACCAAGGACTAACTACACCTAACCAGACTAAGACAACACTTGAATTAAATACAAAATAACTAAACTACACTGACAAGACAGGAACTCACCACATGTGACACACACACGACAGTACAATGAACCAGCACGAGACAGAAGACACAAGGGCATTATAAAGGGGATAAATCAAGAGGGGACAGGTGCAGGACATGAACTAATTAACAAACAATAACGAGGAGACGAAAGGGCGGGAAAAAAGACGCCACACCGGAGAGTGGAAGACCAACAGGGACAAAACGTCACTCTCCACATAAAACAAGAGGTTCTATCATGGTTCTGCCACTAGGCCAAGAAAAGCAAGACAAGGTGGGCAGAACCATGACACATTTATATGTCGCTGAATCAACATCTTTTGTTAGTCCTGGAAAAACGTTCCTGTGAAAAAAGCGTCCTACCCCACACCCGATCAACAATGGTCACATGGTGTTTTTGCAAATGTCTTGAACACAGTCCAGTCGTGAAATTACTCAAAATTAGAGATGCACTGATATATCGGCCAATAATCGGTATTGCAATTTAAAAAAAAACAGTCGATGATCAGGGCCGATATAACCTGTCAATCAAAAGAAACATTACCAGTTTGATGTTCAATATTAATAGTCATAAAATGAATTAAAAACATCAGAAGAATAAGTATTAATTTCATCTTCAGAATCGGCAGATATCACTCTGAATAATCGGTATCGGTGGAGGAATTTAGTATCGGTGCATCTCAATTTAAAATGGTAAAAATCTCAGCTGTAATGAAAATCCTCAATGAAATTCTATACACTACGTTAACAGTATGGTTAGTATGCCATTGCAAACGCAGTCATTGACTGACTTTGCTTTTGCTTTAAATACAGACGGCCCGATCAGAACTCTGCTCGAGTCTGTCTGGACCTTTAGCTCTTGACAAGAGATCCAACATCATCTCTGTGATCAATGAAGCCCTGTTAAACTCACCATCTGCTCTCTATTAGTTTCTCTGACCACAGCATAGAAAACTCACACACGAGATCTCTTTAATATTTGGATTTTTGTCTCAACAACAACGAGCTCCAATGCAATACTCTGTTATCCTCAGGTTTTCTCCCTGGGAACTAAACCCTCACATGCATCTCACATGCTTCTCCTTTCAGAAGAGTTCGCAACAATTCTTTGAACTCTTCAAAGACCAAGTGATCTGTCCTATGCTACACACATTCATTTATTTTCTAACTCTTAGGTAAAGTCGATACCTACATAACGCATAGCTGAGAGCTCCATTAAGTCTCATGGGCTCTAAGTCTTAAGATTCTCTCTGGGTGGTTTTGATCGGCTACTAGAACTGGCTTCTTTCGACCAATTTCACGCCCTCTATAACTCCATCAAACATTTATAAGCATCCAAATTCCATTTACATCTACCGGGAGAACGCCAACCCCCATCTTCTCAGACACACACATTCATATTTCATTCAGATTTGACACAGAGCACATTGAGTTCACACTGGGGCCGATACAGTCGGCTGTTTACTGTCCAAATGTAGCTATGTGACACAACCGGGTGTAAATATTTCAACCTATAATTGTAAACAACCAAAATGTCCTGTAGTTTTTTTTATGGTTTTATATCATTATATCCGTTTTAAATCATTATGACACTTTATCGGGTAGTTGCAATTTCTATAAAGAGAAAAGTGAATTTATCATCATTCTGTTTTGATTTACTATTATTATTAAATCTAAATTTCAATTTAAAAGCTTTATCTTCCTTTGGAAACCATTGGCATGGTAAAAATTGGTAAAGCCAAAGTGTTCCTAGTAGAAATAAAAAAGAGAGATAAATGTCCACACACAGAAGCAAAATTTTACTATAAATAAAACTTTATATATTATAATAATAAAACATTTTTAAAAGTTCTTTGGCGCTTGAATTTCAGTGTGCTGACCTTTATCTCTTTCTTGTTTACTGCCCTGCTGCGGTTCTGGATGTGCACACTTATTTTGCATTTTCAATTACTTACAACAAATCACATGCTATTGGTCACCGATTGGTTCCGTGCAGTTAAATGAATTACATACCTCCTCCCACTGATGAATGTAGCGAATCAGACGAGAGAGACGCAGCAGCCTCAGCAAACTCAGGATCTTAGTGAAACGCACAATCCTCAGGGCCCGAGCTGTCTTATACATCTCTGAGTCCATGCCCCTCTCCACAATCAGGAAGATATAATCCACTGGAATAGACGAGACGAAGTCCACCACGAACCAGGTCCTCAGATACGTCTTCTTGATGGTCTTGGGATCCAGGATGATGTCCGAATTGTCCTCGATAATGATGCCTGTGCGGAAGTTCAGCACCAGGTCCATGAGGAAAAAGGTGTCGGACACCACGTTGAAGATGATCCAGGGCGTGGTGGTCTCTTCCTTGAAGAAGGTGATGCCGACGGGGATAATGATCAGGTTGCCCACCATAAAGAGGAGCATAGAAAAGTCCCAGTAGAATCTGTCAATGAAAAGAAGAATGAGCTTTTCACAAAGCAAAATAAAGAGTTCATGTTCATATTTCTATATTTCTATATTTCTATATTTCAATTTAATGACTGTGTGTAACATGCATACTATATACTGCAATAATATTAATAGTATGCTTTTCATGTAGTTTGACCATTTTAATGTTTAGATGACCAAAAATCAATAATGCAGTGTGGTATAGAGATGTCATTCCTTGTAGGAAGGACTACAGCGTTTGAACTTCGCTAGACTCTTTAAATGAAGCTCATGAGAGGCTAGGATTGGTGCGAGTCAATGCCTGGAGGCTTGAAATGCGGAAGTGATGTGTTTCTGCGTGGCGCTCTCACGCATGTTCGTCTCAAGGTCACAGGAGCGCGCGCCAAGGCGCATGCTGACTCATATCTGGAGAGTGATGCAACTCGTGCAGAACGGCAGGATACGTTTCCACTGTGTTTGCGCGGCTAAACGTCTTTAAGGAGATCTTAAATCTAAAGATAGACATTGGAAACGCGTGTAAATCTTAAAAACACGCATGCTCTGTCTCTGCCGACAGCTCTAATTGATTTATTTCCTATGCACGGAAACAGCATGCAGATTTCGATCGATAAAACATGTTTACCTAAAGATTGCATGACGTAAACAAGAGCAAATCAAGTCTCAATGTCAAAGAGACAAAGGAGAGGTGCCATCACGCCATATATGTCCACGACTGCGTGACATGTGTTGCGAATTCTGGGGCGTTTTGTAATTCCGATGTCATTTGTCGGAAGCAACGAATACGACTTGATGTTTAATAACTCAGAGAAGGAACCAATAGTATGAGATGCAAATCATATTTAAAGACAATGAAAAGTGATCGAGCACGTGTGTTTGAACTGATCGTGGCGCTGTCTGCTTACTGTGGTGCTGAAACCACAGTGACAATCAGTGAACTCACGCGCGCATGAAAACATACAACACTCCTATAGACTGAAAATTTGACCCTCACTTACACTGCCTTCATTGGTGCCCTCCCTGCTTAGTGTTGCTTTAGTATTTTAAGAGTCTATAAGTAAGACTCAATACATGTACGGTGACTGAAACTTGAGAACATTTGATTCACGAACGTCATTCTATCAAAATCTAACGCAACACGATATCTACACCGTAAACACAGTATGGGTTATTTCATATTTAGTCTCATTCAGTCATTTAGCAGACGCTTTTATCCAAAGCGAATGGGTTCTTTCAACCTATGGTTGGGGAAAGTATAGACAAACCCAATCGTTGGTTGAACCTAAGAATGTCCATATGTGGGTTGAAAAGACCCAGCATTTTAAGAGGGCAGACAAAATTGGGGCACAATGTGTATAGTCTGAGATCACTTGTGTTTTTTAACCGTAAAATGTCTGTTAAATTTACATTAAGCCTACACTGTACCTTCAAAATACAACTGTAATGCTAGATGAAAATGGCTACTCATGTGAGATCCAGAAGTCAGAAACCACGTTAAAAATATGAGATTAGTTATCTCATTTAAATCTTACAATAAGCAGAAAGTTTGGAGAGAAATGAGTTATTCTCACTGTTGTAATGTTTAAAACATGCAGTTCCAATATTTTGGATCTGTGCGATTTAGAATGCCGCGCAAACTCTTAAAACTTTCTGCAACCACCCTGAGCTCTCACCTGAAGTCACTGTAGGGGTGAATGATCCAGTTGCCCGCAGATTTCACCCGCTCCTGTTCTTTCTCCACCGCTTTCTGACTCCCGTACATGCGTAAAGAGAATTTATTCACCCCGGGCTGCAGCATGCTGCTGAACTGCCGCTGCATGAAGCTCGCCTGGCTGTCCCTGGTGTCGCTATCCTCGGCCACGATCTGAGGACCATCCTCGGATTTGAGAAACGTCACCGAGTTCCGGGGCTGCTGCTGGGTGCCGTGGATGGAGGAAGAGGCTTTCCGACTCGGGGCGTTGGAAAAGGACACTTTCGAGTCCTTCTTCTCCGGGACTCCGCTGGAAACGGGCGTCGTGCCGGCGTCCTGAGTCAGGGAGCCGATGGGAGTGGTGGTTCCGTCCATGCTGGTCGTTGAATTGCAGGCTGCCCGTTTATTCCCTTCCTGCTTGGACATGATGGACCGCAGGCTCCCCGTACCGGAGTCCCGCCTGCATTCTCCGTTTTTGTTGCATTTCATGCTGGAAACCGGCGCTGGCGTGTTGCTTTCGGCTTCACCTGCAACATTACAAGGCTCCACGGTCACGCTGGCCACTACGGTTGACGCTTTACCTTTGACGGTGTCGTGGCGACCCGCAGCATCAGCTTCACCCGGGCGCGCATCTGTGGCACTGGACTCAAGGTGCGCGGAGCTCCTTGTCGCGGCTCCTCCTCCTGGCGTGCAGCTTTTAATCCGGATGCTGTTCCCTCCCCCTCCTCCTCCGCCGGCTCTCCTCAGTCGAGGATGATGAAACTTGGACTCTTCCTCCGCCTCATCCGCCTCCTCCATGGCGACGTGATTGGGTTTCAGGTTGGCATCGGGGTTTGACTCCACGCAACTCTTCGGGGCGATGTTACCGGTGCAGTTGTGCCCGGCTGTGCTGTTATGGGCAGATTTGTTCTTCATGGCGACATCTGAACCGGGCGACGGCTCATTCCGGTCCATGTCATCCACTGGATCAGATTGGGTGTGTAATTATCTTAGTGTGAAACCAATCAGAGATAGCAGCAGTGGTGATGAGAGAGAGAGAGAGAGAGAGAGAGAGAGAGAGAGAGAGAGAGAGAGAGAGAGAGAGAGAGAGAGAGAGAGAGAGAGAGAGAGAGAGAGAGAGAGAGACGTGACTTTCCAACCAAATGAAACGACTCTCAGTTTATTAACTATTTGTTGGGTCGTTTTATCAAAAATACTTATCCATATCCATGTAATGAATGAACGAGGCATTTATATAGCGCTTTATTGTGTATTGCTGAGCGCTTTACAATCATATGAGGGGGGTCTCTCCTCAACCATCCACCTGGATGATGTGACGGCAGCCACGGTACAACGGAGCCAGTGCGCTCACCACACACCAGCTATAGGTGGAGAGGAGAGAGATAGAGCCAATTCAGCGGGTGAGGATTATTAGGAGGCCATTGTTGACAAGGGCCAGGGGAGGGAATCTGGGCAGGACAAGGGGATTACACCCTATATTCTTTACGAGAAGTGCCATGGGATCTTTAATGACCAGAGGGAGTCAGGACCTCGGTTTAACGACGGTGCTTTTTTGTCCCCATCACTATACTGGGGCATTTTGACCCATACAGACCACAGGGTGAGCACCCTCTGCTGGTCTCACTAACACCTCTTTTAGCAGCAACCTAGCTTTCCCAGGAGGTCTCCCATCCTGGGTACTGACCAGGCTCAGCCATGCTTAGCTTCAGTGGGCAACCGGTCTTGGCCTATAGGGTGATATGGCTGCTGATCAATATAAGGCGGATCAATACATCTGATTTTTAATACTAAAGTATTAAACAGGCTGCATTATGTCTTCAGACCCTTACCTGTTCATGGTTGATAAATGTATACAATTTATGGCTTGTTTATCCACTTTCAATAATCTATGTTTACTATAGCTACAGAACATGGGAACAGATTTGACAACTTAAGATCGCCCCCTTCTGACAGACCTTAAATACAAAATACACTGAAAGAGACTCTAAAGTGAGACAGAAGGGAACATTAGTTCGTCCTTGCAGAGTTCAATTGTAAAATGCTGACGTAATGATTATAGCTTTTTTATTTGCTATTATTATTAGTTATTTATCCGAAGAATGTTCCTAGTACGATTTCGAAATAGGACAAATAATTGAGCCATGTATTCTCATTAAAAACATAAATCAGATCAAGTTCAACCGTATGCACGAGTTACGCCACACACATAAATCTGAACTCTCTGTGGCATAAGCAGTCTGGTACTTTTGCATAAAGTTGTCGTCATGACATCATGACGTCACAGCAGTAAAGGATGCGCTCAATTGACATTTTCAAAGGTCCAATCAGACTGCAGTGCGCCGCCACCTGTTGGCGACATAACTACACTACAACTAACACAACCGTTTTGGACAACTGCTGGGGTCACTCATCTGCAAGAACCTGTTGAATGCATTTAAGAAAACCATAAATCAAACTGTGAAATAAAGATATGACCCATATAAGTAAATGTGAAGTTTAATTTGAAGACTTCCCGGGTGTTCCACTCAAACTGATCTCACACTTATATTGTACCAAGCATAGAATGCAAGGTGCCGCTGTGAAATGTAAAAACAAAATCCCATGCAAATTCAATTCAAAGACGGAATAAATACATTAAGGCATGAATCAACCCATAACAAAGACAGTCATGACATCAACAATAGAGACAAAAAAAGCTTATTGTGACAAGCATGAAACCACAGCTGCTAAATCACATTTCTCCCTTTTCAATGAGCATCTTTCAAAACACACAGAGAGAAAGTCATCCTTGAATACCATTGATGTAGACTATCAGAAGCCTGAAGATGTGACGTTCTCCTGCCTGATGCTGACGTATGGTGCGGAGAGTAAGACTTACCTTGAGAACAGCCAGAAGCAATGACATTGAAAGGTTGTCTGAGCCCAGCAAAGAGAAAAGCAACGTGTCCCTTCAGTGATGGGGCGTTTTATCCTCTAGAGGTCACTGAGGTCGCCATGCTCCCTACTGCACTGTCTGCTTCCCACTCGGGAAGTGTTTAACCTGACCAGCACTAGCTCTCTCTCTCTGTCTGCAGGACAGAATGCCGGCACTCACTTCCTGGTATGACACATTTAAGTGTGATGCTTTAGGGATCATTTGCATAAAAGGCAAAGTTCCAAAAAAGGTGCCTGCGATTTTAAAAGGTACACAGTTTGAAAAGATCTTTTGAAGGCGTGAGAGGAATTGTGTGTGTAAAACCTTTCCAGACACTTGGGATTGCTATGAGATCATTTAAAAAACGTTTTTTAGAGATTTATACTTCAGAAAATCTATTTTTCTAATCGTGCTAGAAAAATAATGACAACACCTCCACAAGTCACACGGTGTGAGAGGTCATTCATGTCTACAATTGTTTAAAATTGATCCAAGCTACACAACAATAATTTGGGTTAAGGACTTTGAGAAGTGTCGAGATCGCTTCTACACCGCGTTTCTTGTAATAACTACAGCAAGTTCATACTTGAGAAAGGCAGAAGAGAGCCATCTCTGCAGACACATTTTACAGCTTTAATCCATTTCAAGAAAAGCAGCACATGAGGAAGCGCTTATCGTGTCTGTGGTCTCAGTGTTAAGGAGTACATTTTAGGGATTTTCAGGTAGATCAGAAAGACTAGATGAATTTACATGAAGGCATTCATAACGGTGACAATAAACTAGCTTACATCTCAGTGTAAGGCCAAGAGACACTTAAAGGGACAGTTCACCCAAAAATGAAAATTCATTTACTCACCCCGAGTTGTTCCAAATCTGTATAAATATTTTTTTATATTTAATATTTTTTATAACCAAACAGTTCTTGGCCACCATTGACTACCATAGTAGGAAAAATGACAATGGTAGTCAAAAGTGCCGCAGAACTGTTCGCAGTCCAACATTCTTCAAAATATCTTCTGTGTTCAGAAGAAAGATATTTACATTTATAAGCAACAGAACATTTATAAAGCAATTTTCCAACTATGGGAGTCAATGGGGTCCAAGAACTGTTTGGTTACAAGCATTCTTCCAAATATCTTTCTGTGTTCAACAGAACAAAGGAATTTATACAGATTTGGAACAACTTGAGAGTGAGTAAATGATGACAGAATTTTAGTTTTGGGATTAACTGTCCCTTTAAGTGGCCTTGCACTGATATGTAAGCTAGTTTATTGTCACAGTTACTATGGCTTCAAGTAAATTCGTCTGTTCTGTCTTATAATAACAGAATAAAAACAAACAAACCACTGCTAACATCTATCACGTGATGGAAGTAAATTAGGATCATGCTAAAATTTCTAAAAACATATTTAGTGTGCAGCAATAACAAGATTAGACCGACATCTACCTCTTAACCCATCAGTGCTGTTTACTGAGCCAGAAGTTTAATTCTAAGAAACATGGCATGAGCCCTTTAAAACTCTTTTCATATTTTTTTGTTCATGGTGATGACAGGCCAGTTAAAACACAATTTCTTTAAAATGACTATAAATTAAAGATGACAGTAAACCCGTGTCTTACCCATGCCCCTATTCAGCACTCATAAAACGCCCTTGAACATTCCGAACATTTTACAGAAACTCTCAAGTCAACGTGTGTTTGTCATCTGTGGAGACAGACTTTATGAAATGTTTCATCATCAGCAGAGGTACATTCTTCTTCTCCTTCTTTATTATGATTTACAAAACAAATCATCAACTTTAAATAAGTTAAAAAAAAAGTTGCCTTGAATTAAAAAGTCACTGAATGTGTGGAAGAGAGAGAGAGAGAGAGAGAGAGAGAGGGAGAGGGAGAGGGAGAGGGAGAGGGAGAGGGAGA
>NC_079895.1:227361-237361 GCF_024868665.1 Triplophysa rosa | reverse complement strand
AAATGGCGCACTTGCGGTCTCGTGGACTTAAATTGCGCATTCTTGCCAAGTCTACGAGTCCGTAGGGTGTCCCATTTGTCTTTTTAGCACTCAGAAGTCTGCTCGCGAGCGCCTCCTTTGTGCCCTCGATGCGGTCTTCGGCGAAGCCCGCACTGAGTGAGACTCCACTGAAGTCCCCTACCCAGCAATCCTTGCGAACGCCTAATCACAGAACGGATGGGAGGAGTGTCGCGGATGTCAGACATATACGTAAACATGACGGATACATTTTTAAATGTATGTTTTGATAAAATTCAAAATTAATTAGTTACTTATTCATATTATTGCTTATTTATTTTCTATTAAGACAGCTATTCAAGAATAAAAACTTTTAATGCAGTGCATTTTCTTACTTAAGGTAATAAGCCATGTTTTGTTGTAGATTTATATTGTCTCTGGGCTCTGTTCAGCTGAACAACACAGCTTCTGTATTATAGAGACATATGAAATAACAACATATATGCATATTAAGAACACATTATGCACATTAAGTGTAGTGTAAACAAATGAATAAATATACATTCATGACGTCATGACAAATGAATGCATTACAAACATAAGTATCTATTGCATAATGCTCGGGTGGCATATCAACATATGAACTACAGAACAATAAAAACCGGCAGCTCCAGTCCCAAATAACAACAGTGGCACAACAAGTGGTCAACTTCACGCGGCGCTGCGCAGACTGATCAGTGAATGACAACAAAGTACCGCGAGAGAGATTAGAAAGCACCGCTTGCTCTTTCCGGTGTGATGACCTCAAGTCTGTCCCAAAATGCGCTCTCCCGTGTACCCTTGTGGACTCGTGCCTAGTGCCCTATAGGTCTGCACTTCCTGACGTCACCAAGTGTGGACTCAGAGGAGGTCCTCAAGACCGGAGTGCGCCATTTGGGACAGGGCCATTGTCTCCTCTCCACCAATGAGCTGGTGTGTGGTGGGCGTCGCATCATCCAGGTGGATGCTGCACATTGGTGGTGCTTGAGGAGACCCCTACCATGTAAAGGGGCAGTTGTGAGAGTCGGACTCGTGACCAGAAGGTTGCCGGTTGGATTCCCAGGGCCGGCGGGTAACGACTGAGGTGTCCTTGAGCAAGGCACCTGACCCCTACTTGCTCCCCGGGCGCTGCAGTGATAGCTGCCCACTGCTCCGGGTGTACGTGTGGTCACCACTTGCTGTGCGTGTGTTCACTACTCTCTGGATGGGTTAAATGCAGAGGTCACATTTCGTTGCCTTGTACTTGTACATGTGCAATGACAATAAAGTTGAATCTAATCTAATCTAAAGCGCTTTATAAATGTAACGAATTATGATGGATTGTGATTGGTCCGTTTGTTTCTAGTTTTGTCTTTCCTTATGATTTGTTTGATCATCTGTTAATACGTAACTTTCATTTCTAATATTTGATTTGGTGTCTGCAGGTATTACATACTGGAAAACAGACCACGCAACATCTACGGCATGGTGTGTCACTCGTGTCAGAACGCTCCCAAGAACGTCAAAGAGTGTAAGAACGTCTCCAGGGTTTTCTGGGTGATCTCCTCTCTGTGCATTTCTCCTCTCGTCTCTTCTCATTTCTGTCAGGCATGAGCACACATTTAGGGTCCATGTTTCCATGTTTGTTTTGCTGCGGAGAGGCCGCACGCACAACACAACACAGCTCAGAGTTTCTGTCAGGAAATCATCTCCGGTCACAAGCAGAGACGCGGCTGGAGTCATCGGCGGGGGTGTTTGTGGGGCTGAAGGAGTCTTCTGCTCTTGACTGATGTTCAGCGAGCGTCACATGACACTGAACAATCATTTTCCTCTCAATCGGAAGATTTAAGGACACCTTCTTCATCTTCTAAAACCTTTCACAGAAGTCACAGCCGACATCTTGTTTTAACCACAAATAATGAGGTCTGCTTTTCATTTGGCTTCATTTAGGATAAATGTCATCGTTTGTCAAACAGACGGGGAATTGATTCAATCCAGCGATGACTAATGGAGAAAGAGCAACGTTCTTCATTGTTGTGTTGGACGTCCTTTAAAAAGACCTGAGAGATTGATATGTGCAGTGCGCTAGAACAGAATAACACTGTCATGGCTCTGCTTCCTTAGTCATGTTTTTCTTGGCCCTGTAGCAGAGCCATGACAAAGTCTTTGGTTATGTGTGGAGAGAAACATATTATTGTCCGTTTGACAATAATATACGTTCTCTCCAGTGTCTTGTCATTGGCCCCATTCCTCTCGTTTCCTTGTTATCCTTCCCTAAGTGTTTGATGTTCTACACCTGCCCTGCTCGTTATCCCTCGTTTGTCTTCTCTATTTATACCCTCTTGTTTCTTTGTCCTGTGCTCGTGTATTGTACTGTGTATTACGTTATGTTGGATGGTGTCGTGTTCCTGTGCTTACCCGTGTTCCTGGTCCTTGTCTGTTCGTGTTTTGTGAGTTTTGTGCCTGATATTATTTAAGACGTTTGGTCGTGTCCTTGAGTTTAGTTCTTTGTCTTGTTTTCATTTTGCCCCCACGTGGGAAGTCTTTTGTTTTGTGTATATACACTCACCTAAAGGATTATTAGGAACACCATACTAATACGGTGTTTGACCCCCTTTCGCCTTCAGAACTGCCTTAATTCTACGTGGCATTGATTCAACAAGGTGCTGAAAGCATTCTTTAGAAATGTTGGCCCATATTGATAGGATAGCATCTTGCAGTTGATGGAGATTTGTGGGATGCACATCCAGGGCACGAAGCTCCCGTTCCACCACATCCCAAAGATGTTCTATCGGGTTGAGATCTGGTGACTGTGGGGGCCATTCTAGTACAGTGAACTCATTGTCATGTTCAAGAAACCAATTTGAAATGATTCGAGCTTTGTGACATGGTGCATTATCCTGCTGGAAGTAGCCATTAGAGGATGGGTACATGGTGGTCATAAAGGGATGGACATGGTCAGAAACAATGCTCAGGTAGGCCGTGGCATTTAAACGATGCCCAATTGGCACTAAGGGGCCTAAAGTGTGCCAAGAAAACATCCCCCACACCATTACACCACCACCACCAGCCTGCACAGTGGTAACAAGGCATGATGGATCCATGTTCTCATTCTGTTTACGCCAAATTCTGACTCTACCATTTGAATGTCTCAACAGAAATCGAGACTCATCAGACCAGGCAACATTTTTCCAGTCTTCAACTGTCCAATTTTGGTGAGCTCGTGCAAATTGTAGCCTCTTTTTCCTATTTGTAGTGGAGATGAGTGGTACCCGGTGGGGTCTTCTGCTGTTGTAGCCCATCTGCCTCAAGGTTGTGCGTGTTGTGGCTTCACAAATGCTTTGCTGCATACCTCGGTTGTAACGAGTGGTTATTTCAGTCAAAGTTGCTCTTCTATCAGCTTGAATCAGTCGGCCCATTCTCCTCTGACCTCTAGCATCAACAAGGCATTTTCGCCCACAGGACTGCCGCATACTGGATGTTTTTCCCTTTTCACACCATTCTTTGTAAACCCTAGAAATGGTTGTGCGTGAAAATCCCAGTAACTGAGCAGATTGTGAAATACTCAGACCGGCCCGTCTGGCACCAACAACCATGCCACGCTCAAAATTGCTTAAATCACCTTTCTTTCCCATTCTGACATTCAGTTTGGAGTTCAGGAGATTGTCTTGACCAGGACCACACCCCTAAATGCATTGAAGCAACTGCCATGTGATTGGTTGATTAGATAATTGCATTAATGAGAAATTGAACAGGTGTTCCTAATAATCCTTAGGTGAGTGTATATATATTATATGTTTGTTTCGTATATTATCATGAGTGTGTGTGTTGTTTATCTACTTAAAGTTAAAGTTTTGTTAACCCCGTCACTGCCTGCTGCCGCTTGGGTTCTTCCCCACTCAATCCTGACAGAACCACGAGCCAGAATCTGAACCCAGCAGGCATAATGGAGGCAAGGCGATCCAGGCAGGCTCATCTCCTCTGCGGTCTGCGACAGGGCTACTCCGACATCTTGGAGTTTGCCGACCATTCTTTGAGACCGCAGGGGAGATGGTCCATGATGAGAGTGGAGCAGATGGCATGTTCAACGGCGGTCTGAACGAACCGCTGTCACGGGCAGAAATGAGGATGCTGAGACCGCTGCTCATCGAGACAGTAGTTGTGTAATCGTGGATCGGAGGTTGTGTCTCTACGTGGATCGATGATGACAGGTACGCCATCACAGTCGCACGCGGAGCCCATGGGTGTTGGGGGTGGTTGAGGTCTCAGTCCACACAGTTCTTTTCTCCCACGCCCGTGAGTCCGGAGATCGTGCATCCAGACGGAGTGGTGGGCTCACACTCACCGTCTGCGTCCGCAACGCTCCCCCACCAGTCAGCCTACGAGGTAGGCGAGGAAGGAGGGAGTCCTGGGGAACTACCTCCGAGGAGTCCCAGCCGGAGCCAGCCGTGCCTTTTACCTCCTTCCATCACCCGACCACCAGCCGGGTGGCTAGGCGTAAGAAGAAGAGGCAACGGCGGGCAGCGTGGTCTCCTTCCCGGCCGGTGCAGCCGGCGTCCAGTCCGGTGCAGCCGGCGTCCAGTCCGGTGCAGCCGGCGTCCAGTCCGGTCCAGCCGGCGTCCAGTCCGGTCCAGCCGGCGTCCAGTCCGGTGCAGCCGGCGTCCAGGCCTGTGTCCAGTCATGTGTCCAGCCCTGAGTCCAGTCCGGTGATCCAGCCGGCGTCCAGTCCGGTGATCCAGCCGGCGTCCAGTCCGGTGATCCAGCCGGCGTCCAGTCCGGTGATCCAGCCGGCGTCCAGTCCGGTGATCCAGCCGGCGTCCAGTCCGGTGATCCAGCCGGCGTCCAGTCCGGTGATCCAGCGGCATCCAGTCCTGTGGTCCAGCCGGCGTCCAGTCTGGTGGTCCAGCCGGCATCCAGTCCTGTGGTCCAGCCGGCGTCCAGTCCGGTGGTCCAGCCGGCATCCAGTCCTGTGGTCCAGCCGGCCTTCCAGCCGGCGTCAAGCCCTGTCCAGCCGGTCCCTGGGAGACTCCCAGGGCCAAAGACTGTTCCCCCCGGGACTCCTCCTAAGTCCCCCAGGACTCAGCGCCCTCGAGCGCAGCCGGGGACTGGGACTGTTCCCCCCAACCCTTTTGGACTGCCCCCTATGAACTCTTGTTTTGCACCACCCCCCCTCCCATGTTTGTTATTTTTGTTATGCCACCCCAGTCCTGTGGTCTTGTTGTCCTGTCTACCCCTTGTCATGTTCACCATGTTTGTCTGGTTTTTGTCTTTGTCTCGGTCTGCCTTGTCTTGTCCGTCTACCCCTTGGTGAGCACCTGGAGGTGCTCATTAAAGGGGGGGCTTCTGTCATGGCTCTGCTTCCTTAGTCATGTTTTTCTTGGTCCTGTAGCAGAGCCATGACAAAGTCTTTGGTTATGTGTGGAGAGAAACATATTATTGTCCGTTTGACAATAATATACGTTCTCTCCAGTGTCTTGTCATTGGCCCCATTCCTCTCGTTTCCTTGTTATCCTTCCCTAAGTGTTTGATGTTCTACACCTGCCCTGCTCGTTATCCCTCGTTTGTCTTCTCTATTTATACCCTCTTGTTTCTTTGTCCTGTGCTCGTGTATTGTACTGTGTATTACGTTATGTTGGATGGTGTCGTGTTCCTGTGCTTACCCGTGTTCCTGGTCCTTGTCTGTTCGTGTTTTGTGAGTTTTGTGCCTGATATTATTTAAGACGTTTGGTCATGTCCTTGAGTTTAGTTCTTTGTCTTGTTTTCATTTTGCCCCCACGTGGGAAGTCTTTTGTTTTGTGTATATATATATCCTTAGTTGATTTTCCCCCATCGTGGGTTTTTGTTTTGTGTTTTATATATATTAAAGTCTTGTGTTAACCCCTTCACTGCCTGCCTGCATTTGGGTTCTTCCACATCACCAGTCGTGACAAACACAACAGTAAAGTGTGTTTGTCTTCCTGCACTCAAGGGATTTCAACAAACTGACCGAGCAAGGTCTCATTGTTGTGGTTTCCTGTCAAGCGTGTCTCAGGTGATGGGTGGATTCAGTGAAGCAGATGTGTGCGTCAATGAGGTCTTTCTCTTCACAGCACGTCTGCACCGGTCGGGTTTTCAAAGCTTCTTTAATTATTTCTTTGCTTTGCGGTGACAGAAATGAAGCTGGTGGGGATTAAAGTTAATTAAGAAAAAAAACCTTCAGTTCTTTTGGAGGTCAGGATGTAAAAGTATGTGGAGCGAGACGTGTTGGAACCCGTGGCATGATGCTGGCCTGAAGCGTGGGCTGCGTCTAATAATGAGGAGAATAAAAGATGATCAACTTGCTCCTGCTTGCATTCCCATCTGCAGAAAAACGGCATTTTCTCCTCATCCGCTCTCGTCCCGCGTCCACCGCTTTCACATGACAGGACCTCCCAGATGCTGACATGTGATTCTAATAAGACCCGCAGATCTCTCGCAGCGTTCAGTCATTGGTTCACAAAGAACATTTCCCATCAAATGAGTTCGGTCTGGACAGCAGCAGCTTCTCATCCGATTAATAAAGACTTCTAATGATGGAGGACGTCAAAGATTGATTTCGGACATGAGAAACAGCTATCCAGAGAAGATCGTTTCGAGTTTTAAACACTTTTCAAGGCCCTGAGGTGGCCGATACCTCGTGTTTAGTGATTATAAACGTCACGAGAGACTCTTGAATGAAATCAAGCATTGCCTTCCGATCATCTCGGTCATATTCTAGTATTATCTGCAGTGGTGTGATCATCAGTGGATCAGAAATGTAAACGGGTCACATGTTTGTTGTGTTCCAGGCATGAGGTCCACACCCGTGTCATCTGGACGTGTTCCCAGCGTGTCCTCCAGCAGCACCACCATTCTCCCACATCCAGAGAAAGGCAAGTGCATGCTGGCAAACCAAACTGACTCTGGAGTTACATGAGTGATCTGAATCATGCTGGATGTTGTCTCGTCACAGTCCACACATCAGAACTTAAACACGCCTCTCTCTCTCTCTCTCTCTCTTCCAGATCCAACAGGGCAAGGTCACCTAGCAACAGCTCTCATTATCGCCATGTCAACCATCTTTATCATGGCCATCGCCATAGTGATGATCATCATGTTTTACATCGTAAAAGCCAAGCCGGATGGGCAAGGTCAGAATGACACGCAAACGTCTCTTGAATCACAGAGTGTGTATGAAGATTTTTAGTTCACGTGTGTGACACACTTACACATCAATCCCATGATTCCTGCAGACAGTTCAGCTCGTGTGCGTTTGTTCTTCCAGCGTGCTGTTCTGGACAAATCATCAAGACCACAGAAAGTCAAACAAACAAACAGGAGGAGAAGAAAGAGATTCAAGGTGAGCAGACCGCACACGTGAAGAGCAGACGAGTTTTATTCTTGTGTGAAAGAAGACCTCTCTTGATCGAAGAAAGTGAATTCTGGAAGATTCTGTGTTGTGTTCTGATGATCACACTTGATATATATAGAAAAAAACGGATATATGGTGAATAAAGATGATAAATTCGTTGCTTTGTGTTTCCAGAAAGTGTCGTGATCTTTGCAGAGAAGGACGAATATGACAAGCTCAAGTCATCACCTCCAAAACCTGCAAAAAGGTGAGATCACACACGCACGCGCACACGCACACAAACACTGAGACACACACACAGTTTGAGCAGCAGAAAGTCTTTCAGTGGATTGTGTTTGTATGACAGAACACACATCCCACCTGAAGCTTCAGTTCACTTCTACAGTGTGTGTGTGTGCGCGCGCGCGTTCTAGAGCTGATTTCATGGAGTCTGGAGGGCAGACGGTGTGGTGAAGAGACTCATGCCAGATGACGTGTTAATGTCACCCAATGCCAAAGCCGCTCTGGTGTTGAGTGTCTGAGAAACAATGAAGTCCTGTGAGCGCTCTCTGTCAGCAGATATTCAACTGAGAACAACAGACCAGTCACTGCATGACAATGATCATCATCAGCCTCACATCCTTCCTCTTTATCTGACCAATAGAGACACACTTCAGATGAACCGAGGATGTTGTGATCAGGATGCTGATTTATTGTTTTGCAGTGAAAACGACGCGTCATCAGAGAACGAGCAGCTGTTGAGTCGCAGCATTGACAGCGATGAAGAAGCAGCTCAAGACAAACAGACGGCAGCTGATCTCTGTCTGATGTCACTGGTGCATCTGACCCGAGAGAAGACATCTTCAACAAACACCGTACACAACAACAACACAACAACAAACAACAACAACAGCAGCAGAGCCACAGGGGTGAGACGTCACGTCACGTCACACATGATATCTGTATGTGTGTGGGCAAAGCGCCTTTTAGCCTGAATCAGTGATTTAGTCTGTGTGTGTGTGTGCGCGTGCGCGTGTGTGTGTTTCTGCAGATTCACAGCAGAAGGAAGAAAATCTTGGACTTGTACACAAAAGCCTGCAGCGTTGCAGAAGGTGAGGGCCAACTTTACGACATAATGACATCATAAAAATGTCAAGACTGAAATACAGACACTTACAGTACTACCGTACTTTATTAAAGCCATAATGCGTAAGAGCGCCTGCTCATGTAATAAACACCACCTCTGACCTGCACACACACACACACACATCATTAATGTCAGGACACACATGAATCCCGCTGAAACACGTTGATCTGATCTGATGTCACGTTGACGTCTGCAGGTCTGAGTCCCACCGAGCTTCCGTTTGACTGTCTGGAGCGCACCAGCCGCATGCTCAGCTCTACATACAGCACGGATAAAGCCGTGGTGAAGACCTGGAGACATCTGGCAGAGAGCTTTGGACTGAAGCGAGACGAGATCGGAGGCATGAGTGATGGGATGCAGCTCTTCGACAGAGTCAGTACGGCGGGTTACAGCATCCCAGACCTGCTGACGCGTTTGGTTCAGATCGAGAGACTGGACGTCATCGAGGTTCTCTGCTTTGATATTCTGGGCGGCCCCGAGAGCGGCGTCCCCCCGTCCAGCCATCATCCCACTTTATCTTCTCGCTGCGCCAGCGTCTGACGCATTCTGATGTGCCGTGACGTGACGTGAAGTGTTGTTCATTCATCATGACACGTCATCCCATCAGCACAGACTGGAGAATCCGGCTGAGACAGGACAGGGTTTTCATCAGACGTGAGCTTTGTCATCGTCTGCATGCAGATGATGTGCTGTCGTCTGTGTTCTTTTGTGTTGTTGTTTTATAAACATTTAGCTCAGGACTGTCACATGAACTGTGTCTATTACATGTGTGCATATGTTGCTAACAGATAGAGAATCAACTTGTCTCCACGGGTTTAATGAAACGTTTGTCAGATTGACCGACACAGGTCTTTAAGTTTATGACGCACAGCTCCTGTGATATTCTGAATTTCATGAACTAATAATCCAGACGAAGAGTGACAGAGAGGTGCTGTATATAAAGTGCATGTGGAATAGAATGAGGTGGAAGAGTGAGTGACGCTGCATGTGATGCGACTTCATGTTAATGATGGGTTAGGTCTACTCCACCCAAAATTGAAAATTCTGTCATCATTTTTCCCCCTCAAGTTCTTCCAAACCTGCTCTGTTGAACACGAGGGAAGATATTTGGAAGAATGTAAGCAACTGACATTTCTTGGACATTGTTGACTACCAGGAGGATTTAAATGGTGGTCAAAGGTGCCCCAGAACATTTTGCTTTCCTCAAGTCTTCAAAAGATCTCATTTTATGTTTAACAGAACAAACCTGCTGTGATTGAAGTGCATCACACTGCCGTGTTCACTGTATGAATACAAATCATCCCAACTGAGAGCAGAACACAAGTGTATATATAACTTATTCTTGTACATATGCACCATGTATAAAAGTATCAATGAAATAAAGTCAAACGATCTCTTGTTCTTCTGTTTGTGTACATGAACTTGTTCAAACATACCTCATGTGTTTGACATCACACTGATTCTATAATAAATCTTCTGACTGACGATGT
>NC_079895.1:190465-224828 GCF_024868665.1 Triplophysa rosa | reverse complement strand
GAGAGAGAGAGAGAGAGAGAGAGAGAGAGAGAGAGAGAGAGAGAGAGAGAGAGGTTTTCTGATGGTGTGATTAGGACCAGAGATGTTGTGTTGAGTCCATCTGGATGAAACATCAGTGTGTTCAGAGCTGGAAGTGATTCAGAGCGGACAAAC
The DNA here is from genome assembly GCF_024868665.1 of Triplophysa rosa. NCBI lineage: Eukaryota > Metazoa > Chordata > Actinopteri > Cypriniformes > Nemacheilidae > Triplophysa > Triplophysa rosa. Next base: position 224,675 of record NC_079895.1, on the reverse strand, counting down.
ATTCATCATCACGCTGTTAAACAATGTGATCTGCTTCAGTCCTCAAACTGTGAAAGAACTTTCAAAAGCAACAAATAAAACAGAAAACATGTCAAACAAATAAGGACCAACTTCAGCTGGGCTCCATTTAAAAACTATGAAAATGTATATTTACAGAATCAAATCAGATAAACCGAGTCACAGAGTTGAACTGAATTAAAGGACATTTATTAAAGAAGTCATGACAAGAAAAAAGAATATGATTGATACTGTGAACCACAAAAACAGTCCATATGAGCCGCGAGACACGCTTTCTGAAGTTATTACACCTGTCACCGTGTCCTCAGATAATCGTCTAGAGACACCGCCGTCTCTTTCAGTGCGAGCGTGTTCGGAGCGTGTTAGGAGCGTGTGAGCATGCCCAGGTTAAGCAGAATAGAGCTCAGGTTGATGTTGAGGAAGGTTTGAGTCGGGTCAGTCGTGCGATGCATCTCCTGCAGTAATAAATGTAATGAAAAGGCTTCGAAGAGACGCTTGTTTTTCCTGCAATGAAACACAGCGAACACACACGTGGGGTCAATGACACACGGCCTGCAGCTAAAACTCCACAGAGATGACGACACACAGCGGTCCAGATGCACACGCGCTCAATGATGTCACGAACCAGCGGCTCTCTGTCTGTCAGCACACATCAAACACTCCACATGAAGGACGATGTGATGAAGACTATGAGGTAAGCGAGACACACTCACCGAATACTGGAGAGCTTCTGCAGGACAACACACATCTTTTCCAACAACGCCGGATCCAAACGAGGATTACGCAGAACCAGCGAGATGCAGCGGAAGAATTCTTCATTACTGCACTCGTCCAGAAAACCAGACAGAAGTCCTGAAAAACACAAGAAATCAACTCTAGAAATAATACTAGACAACACGTCTGCCCACTGACAGACAGCAAATCAATCACACATGAAATCTCTTCATCATCTCAGTTATTACTCCCACACATCAATAGAGAACAAACTTGCTTATGTCTCATGTGTGTCTCAGATATTCCTCCTGAGAAAAAGAGTCAGAAATCACACCAACGTCTCGGAGTTTGAGAAGCGATGTGTCAAACTGAGCTCCGATTCCTCTCGTCTGCGATCAAAAGTCAATATCATTGAAGATCTCGATGAACATCGACTCAAAGCCAGATGATTTCACCTCGACGACCTACATTCATTTACACCTCCGGTGACACTCTCAATCGATTCTCTTTTCATTTCAAACGGAATTCAGAGAAAGAGAAACATCGGAGCGATACCATTGTCCTCCGGAAGCATGAACTGAATGTCTCCTGGCATCATACGGCCTCATCTAAATCTCTGGGAGAAATCACAGAAGAGCTGCAGATGAGATCAATGCTTTCAAGTTTCTCTCACTGAACAACCCTGCTTTTCATTTGCTTCCCGTCAGTGTGAAGAACTGCCCGTGAGATCTCAACAATCGCTTCATTCACGAGTACAGCTTGTATTCTTAAGTTATTCATCTAAAAGAAATCAGATTAGGATTCTAAATGAATAAATAAATGCAGCTTTAGTACAGCGAGAGCCGTGCCATCACTATGCACGCATATAAAACGAACAAAAAAACCATTAGTCCATTAAATGTACTTTGCGAGCATTTGACATGTTTCCCGCACATGGGCCAGGTGTCTTTGATAGTGTTCTGGGTCGAGGCGAACAGCACATCTGTTATCTTTGACCTTCACAGGTACCACGTCTGACACGGCTGAAGAACTTCAAAAGACGTCTGCTGGACTTGAACACGTGGAGCGCATTAAACACGACCTCCATCAGACAAACACAGGTCGAGCGTGACGTGACCTTCAGGCGTGACTTCACCCTCACCTTCACGCCTTCCCATGATGCTTCTCCTGTAAAATGTCTTTAATTGGCAGAGCAGCTGGAGTCGGAGCGCGTGGCACAGCATCTGTTCAGTGTCACTGAAGAAGAAAAAGAAAAGTGCATTCCTGGCCCGTCTCATAAAGCCGGCCGATTCACATCTAATGAGACGCTGCGCACACGCTTTATAGAGTAGAGGTAGCAGGTCAAACACCAGGGGTCCGTAGAAGCTTTCTGACACATCTCAGGAAAAAAGATGTTGATGATGTCAGAAGTGCGACTTGTGCAGGACTTCTTCAGTCATGCGTCATACATGCAGAGTTAACATAAAGGTGTAGATTAAATGCATAAGTCGTATGTGTTTTCCCGGGATCAAACCCGTGACCTTTGTGTTGCTAACATAGTGTTCACCTTCAGCATTCATCCTCACACAAACAGAATGATTCTGCATGTTGTGAAAGGTTATTCTCACGTGTCTGTGAGCTCATCTGAAGCAGGATTTCCACCGACAGCGTCAGAGGTCTAGGACTGCCACCTCTCAACAGAGTCAACACAGCCGAGAGAGCGCGATACCGTAGAAACAACTGCTGACCTTCATCTGTCCTCACATCACACGACAACACGTCCAGAGCCTGAGCCAGAACATCCACTACACACCAGAAAAACAAAGACACAAACATCAGACCTGCTGTCAAATTCATTCGTCACAGTCACATGACGCCGTCCTCATTCAAAATGAAAACAATATTACATTTTAACATTCCATTTGTAAGATTTAAGCATTGTGGTGGGTGATCATCAGCTGAACAGAAAATATTATCCAGCTTCACAAATGAATGAAAACAACCAGTTTAGAGAGTAAATATCATGAGATCATGTAAATGACATGTCACGCCGTGTGTAATGCTGGCGTGTTTGAAAGTAAGCAGTCTGCCAAGTTGTGAATCCGAAGGTGAATGAATAAAGTTATTGGCCTGGGAAAAAGGGAGTCGACTCTGAATCACGCAAACGAGTCGTCCCTAGCTACATACAGTCCCCGCCTACGTTTAGCTAGGCCTCTTCTCCCCCAAACACTAGCTCGGGAGCCTCATTCGCGGTAGACCAATCACAGCACACTAGACCATCTGACCAATCACATCAGACTAGGCCGGCGGAAAGGAGGGGCTTAGACGGATGAATCGCCGAACGAATCGTTTGAGAGTCAGTCAAGAAGTAAGGTAGGAATAACTGCCTATTATTAGAAAACCAAAGTGTTTTTTCACCGTGTTTGTACATCACATCGTTGTTGGCCACTCCATTAACCAAAGTAGGACCTTAAAAATAGAAGGAATATTTACTCTTTAAAGAATCAAACCCATCATCGGATATCAGAGCAGAAACCGCTGAAATAAACCTCACCGATGAAAAAAGCTGATAAAGGTTCCATCTGCATTCATTTTCATATCAAACTACTGCGAAGAAAACCTGACGTGAACTCTACCATAACTTGGGTTTGCTAAGCTTCAATTGCACTAAAAATCCCCTTCTTCGCTTCATCTACTGTGCGCGCGCTGTAAGTATTAGTCATAAACAGGGCAAGAAAAATCATCATTGACTCCACACACCCAGCACACAAACTCTTTGATCTGCTGCCCTCTGGCCGGCGCTTTAGAGCACCAAACACCAGGACTTCCAGACACAGAAGCAGCTTCTTCCCCCAGGCAATCTCCCTCCTAAACAGATAACTGCTCCTTAAGAGCAATATTCCACTTCCACTACTCCTATAGTGTGCACTACTGTGCCTTATTATATCTACATCTTATGTATACATGTATATAACACTACCTCTACTTACTAAATTATCCATTTGCACAAGTGTACATACAATCTGTTAATATGTTTATTCTACTATATACTACCCTGTACAATGTCTCTTATATGTTATTATCCCCCATTTTCTGTAAAATAGTCTTTATTTTATATATGCACAATTTAGAATGTTTTAGACTTTAAATCGTATTATATTGTATTGTCATTGTGTTGAATGTCTGTACTAGAAGCTTCCAACACCAAAGAAAATTCCTTGTGTGTGCAAGCACACTTGGCAATAAAGCTCTTCTGATTCTGATTCTGATTCTAAAAGACAAAAACCATCAAATGTTCTTCTGACGACTCATTTTTACTAAATGTTGTGTTTATGGGTTTTACTGAATGTTGAGCTCAGGGTTATGCCAGTACCTTGTCATTTCTGTGTACAAGTAAAAACACCCACATGTATCAAATGTGTGGAAATATTTGTGTTGATATTTTGTGAGTGCCGTCGATGGTAAAAAATATGATGGGATTTTTGTATTCAGCATGTTAAACTTCATAAAGAAACAGTAAAAATTAAAGCTTTTTAAAAACTTTGTTACATCGTGTAATCAAACACACTGAACCCCATTGACTTCCAGTGTATGGACACAAAACCCCCGAGACATTTCTCAAAATATCTTCTTTTGTGGTCCACTGAAGAAAGAGATGACAGAGGTTTATGGGTGAACTGTTACTTTTAGAAATCCAGAGCCATTATTTGTCTTTTTTTCAGTTTTTTCAAACTCACAGCATGTTTTCTATTTGTCCAAACTGGATATTATAAACTAGAGCTGTTAATGATCAATCAATCACTGTGTTGCATATAGGATGTTTTGTGCAGTGTTGTGAGATGAGACAATAGCGCCGCCTGCTGCTGATACACAGACATCTAACATGTTAAACTCACTGTGACATACAGTACTGTGTGTCTGTGGATTTCTTTACCTTGGCTGACGCTTCTGATGATGATGAGGCTGCTCAGGAATCGAGTGTGTGGACACGAGCTCTTATACAGAGGACACACCCGAGAGCCGCGGCGGCGGTCACCCGCTCCACGAGACACCTCCTCACCCAATCTCCTCAACGTGGAGGTGAGAGGAGCGTGCTGGAGGAAACACACGTCATTCACTGACGTCTCTCTCTCTTCACATGTGCAGTGGCTGATAACATGCAGTTACCACAGAAACACACGCTTCATTCAGCTCATGACAAACAGCAACATCATACAGCACTACTACAACAACATCTCAGTGTGTGTGTGTGTACCAAAAAGTGTTCTATGATCTTTAGGGTTAGGGATAGGGTTAGGGATAGGGGATAGAATATACAGTTTGTACAGTATAAAAAACATTACGCCTATGGACTGTCCCCACGGGGATCGTAAACCAGACATGTGTGTGTACCTGTGAGCTGTGTTGTAGTCGTGACAGACAGCAGTAAATGCAGCGCAGCAGAGATAACTGAAGAGACGACTCCATCACTGACATCTGATGCAGAAAATCCACCAGCAGCGGCAGAACCTGATTACAACAACAACAACGTGATCACCATCCAGACACGCTCTTAATATTACAACTGCTCCATACTGAAGAACAGTGTGATGAATAATGCGTTATATCATCTTATTACACGACTCATTTGAACGCTTGATTCTGATTGGCCAGTCGCAACATTCCAAGGCCGCTCAAAACTAATAACACCCTGTAACCCGGATGCTGCCGGATCATTTTGAGAGGGGCAGTTAAATATTACACAAAAATGAATTATAAATGTGTCTTTTAATAACATATATATGACATTATATTTACAAATGATTCAACCAATTTGGCTGTTCGTGACATTTGAGCGTCGTTTCTTACTTTAAAACCAAAACTAAAGGGCTTTTCCTCACAGAAGGTCTGCGTTTGGTAAAAATGAGCTAATCAAATATTTCAGATTCACATTTCATCTCCAGTTTTCTCTCATGTGGCAAGTAGGCGTGTAATAAGCGGGATAATGTACAAGCAGTTATGGTGAAATAAGCCCCTTCAGTGCGACACAAAACCCCCCGCTTCACACAGTCAGGGATTATTTCTGCCATAACAACCGGCTGGTTTGTTTATTACTTGATTTACTTTTAAGAATGAAAATCCTTGAGTTTCTCAAACTCATTGTGTTAGTGCACATTCATGATAATGTTGAAATATCGTCCTAGTTTACATAACCTGCTCATTTTCAGAATAATTGTGTATCAACCTAAACACAGACTTTATTCACTTGTAGACGGAGCTCATTTAGTATTTTCTTCCTTCGACTCTGAGCTGTAAAGCTGTAAGAAAACCAACCGTTGAGCATCTGTGATGCAGTGACGGCAGACGGCCGGTGATGTTTGACATCTCTCTGAACTCAAGGAGCTGCTCATCCACGACCCAATCCAACAGAACCGCCGTGAGTTTAAGTGCAGGTCCATGAGCGCCGCCGTCCTGTCAAATACACAACACCTCTTCATTTCTCATCATTAACCACATTCACTGGAGGTCATCAACATTTATCCAGAATGAGAGAGAAACACACATTCATTCCTCCTCACACAGCACATAAACACATGACCGTCTGTCACCTTGCTTGTTTTAGTTGACGGTGGGTGTTCTTCTGTGCTGGCTTTGGGGTCGTGAGCTTTAGGAAAGACATTTTCTCGCCCGCTGTGTGCCTTCGAGTTCTCAAACCTCCTCTGTTCAAACACAACACACACACACAAGCTTTACATTATTAATGCAATGTTGCTGGATTAGGAGTGTGACGGGCTCTTATATCCGCGGCTGGGATTAGGCACGAGAGGCGCTGATATAAGAGCCATATTGCCTTTACACAACACTTCCACGGCACAAGTGCGTAGCTATATCACAAACAACATCAGAGTGTCTTTGAGGGAACTGGGGAACTACTTTCCTCCACCACGAGTTCCAGTGCAGCAAACAAACCTCCGTTACTAATTCCAAACCGTCACTTCTTTTAAATGTGCGCTGTGCTGCTTCAGTGAAGTGATTCGTGAGAAATAACGAGACAGGACGTGTGTGTGTGTGTGTGTGTGTGTGTGTGTGTGTGTGTGTGTGTGTGTGTGTGTGTGTGTGTGTGTGTGTGTGAATGAAAGGGAGAGACTTTTCAAAAACAACTCACCGAGAATGCGTTAATCCCATTGCACTGCGGCACTTTTCATCGTTTTTTCATGTAAACATGCGCTTGTTTACTGTAGCGAGTTCTCTCTCGCTCACTCCGTTTATATATGACGGGTCACGACCTTGTCTGGTGAATACCGCCACCTACTGTAAGAGCTGTGAAGAGACACTGCCAAATGTGCCTGTTTTACTTTAGTTTCAGTGGCGCAGTGATACAAACGGTGAAGCGGGTTCAATGATGATACTGGTGGAATATCGCACGGCTCTCAGCCAATCAGATTCGAGAACCAGAAAGAACTGTTGTGTAAAGCCAGATATCATGAGAAACTGATTGAAACGGATTAATCGTGGGTTCAGTTCCCATACATTTCACTCATTTCTGGAGATGTGTTTGATGTATAAATGTGTGTCACCTGCAGATTCTCCAGACGGGCCTGAACTTTACCACACCGACTCTCCAATGTTCTCTTCTGCTCGCTGACGTCATGAAGCTACACAAACAAACACAGATGACTCGCTGCAGCGGAGACCTCACTGGTGTCTCACTGAAACTCACTCACCTGCTTCTTCAGACAATCATTGAATTCCTTCAGAGAATCAAAACTGCACTGGATTCTTTTCATGTCTTTAGTCTTCTGCTTCAGAGCTTCTTTTAACTCACTTGTCTCTGGCTGATGTTGCTGTGAGAATAATTACAAACATCACGTATGTTACTGCTGTCTCTGAAACCGAAAACTAACTATTAAGTTAAAACAGCAGATGTTCAGCTATCGTCTCAGAAATGAATCGTTTATAATTGACACTGTATTATTAGTTATTAACTAAAGAAATATCACGACTGATCGTTTCTCCTGGTTAGTTTTGGTTGAGCACACTGAGTTGTGGGAAAACTGTGCTTATGTAAATGAGCTGCTGATGTCACCTGCTGTAGCTCCTCCTCCGCTCCTCTGAGTTTGTGAATGTTGCGCTGGTGCTGCAGGAGTGTGTTCTCTCTCCGCTGCAGCTCACGCTCACGCTCGCACAGTTCTGCAGCCCAGACCTGCTGACTGACACGCTCCGCCTGAACACACACGCACGCACACAGTATCACTGTAGACGTTCCTCAACAGCTTCAGCACATGTGAACACAGATCAGATCATGTCAGTAATGAATGAAGATCACCTGCAGCTTCTCATAAATGCGCATCATCTCCTGGTACACATGCACGGCTGCTGCGCCGCTCTGAGCTCCATCCGTGACGTCTCTACCCCTCAACTCCCTCACACAGCAGCTGGAGGAACGGGTCAGATTCGATGGTAACGTCACATCTGAGAAGACATGACATGTAGCTCAGTGGTTAGAGCGTGGCGCTAGCAAAAAAGTGTCTGCCAAATGCATAAATGCAAATGTAATGTAACCATATTTAATACGAGAGCAGTATAACAGGAGTGTGTGAGATCACCTGTCTCTGTGTAAAACATGTTTGTTTCTTCAAGACCATCATCTTCATCACTATCAGCTTCACTGAAACATGACACACAAAGAATAAAACACATGACCGGAAGCCACACAACAGGTGAAGTAGCAGATCATATTTGACCTCTGACCTCTGAGGTGGAGCAGAAAGAGTCCTGTGAAGGTCTCTTCTCTCTCTAAACGTCTTCCTCCCAGCATCTTCTGTAACACAACGCATGAGAAACATCACATGACGGCTTTAAACCATTTCTCAAGAAGATGTGAAGATGATGTTTGTGATGTCCGTGATCACCTGATGTCAGTCCAAATGTGTGCGAGATACTGGACACCTGCTGACACACAATCAAACCCATCATATGACAAACTACACACAACATGTGTTTGATGTCAAGAGCGGAAAATGATGGAAACCAACACAGTTTTATTTGACTGGGTGGACGTGTAAAGATGATTGAATTTTGTCAAGCATGATGACGAATAAATGAACAAATGTTAAGAATAAAAGTACTCGGCTATTCTCATATGATGATATCACTTCCTCTTCTTTTATCGTCTAAAATGATCATCATAAATGGTCATCAATTATCTTGTTTAGACATAATATCAATACCAATAACATCAATAGTACAGTGGCCAAAAGTTTTGAGAATGACACAAATATGAATTTTCACCAAGTCACCCATTTTTATATGTTTTTGTCAGCTGTTACTATGGTATACTGAAGTATAATTACAAGCGTTTCATAAGTGTCAAAGGCTTTTATTGACAATTACATTAAGTTTACGCAAAGACTCAATATTGGCAGTGTTGACCCTTCTTTTTCAAGACCTCTGCAATTGGCCCAGACATGCTGTCAATCAGTGGTGTAAAGTATTGGAGTAAATGTACTTAGTTACTTTACTTAAGTATCTTTTTGGCTACTTTGTAGTTGTACTGAGTATTAAAGATATTAGCAACTTTTACTCTCTACTTGACTACATTTTTGAACAAGTATATGTACTCTTTACTCCACTACATTTGTAATGACTAATGCAATTACACATTACATTTCACCTGGTACCCATCATTCTTTTGCGGCAGTTTATTTTTGATACAGAAGAATTAATATAGCCATTTACAAGGCATTGAAGGTACTATATCTTGTGGGTTTTGCTCTTACTTACTAAAACTTGTCAACATGGCTTCTTTATGTGAATAAAGAGTGCATTATCAATTAGGGTTAGGATAGGGTTATCAATGTCAATCGCTGGCGGTTTATGTGAAATGAGGACATGACAGCAGCTGATGATGAGGCCAAAACCAGCATGTCCAGTTTAAAAAGGTTTTGACTTTTTAATTGGACTTAACATTATTTTATTTATCCGTTATATTGAAGAAACCTTTTGAAAGAGTTTGGTTTATTATGATCACTTGAGCTTAAATGAGACTTGAGTGTTATGGTGTCCACCATGATTTGTTGCAATTTTGAGGTGTTCAGTCTTATTTTGATTTAAGAAAATAAATGAGATTGCTCACCTCAAAAATCAACAGTTTCTAGTTATTCACTGACATGTCTCTTAAGTGTTCAAGGACTAGTGCTGCTTTGAGCCTACATTCAGTACGAGTAAAATACTCAAGTACTGTTAAATTCAGATACTCGAAGACTTTTACTGAAGTCATTTTTGAATTGGTGACTTGTAACTTGTAATGGAGTAGTTTTCGCTGCAAGGTATCTGTACTTTTACTTAAGTATGGTTTTCAGGTACTCTTTACACCACTGCTGTCAATCAACTTCTGCGCACATCCTCACTCATGGCAGCCCATTCTTGCATAATCAATGCTTGGAGTTTGCAGGTTTTTGTTCTGCTTGAGGATTGAGCACAAGTTCTCAACGGGATTAAGGTCTGGGGAGTTTCCTGGCCATGGACCCAAAATGTTGATGTTTTGTGCCACTTAGTTCTTACTTTTGCCTCATGGCAAGGTGCTCCATCGTGCTGGAAAAGGCATTGTTCATCACGATCATTGGATGGTTGGGAGAAGTTGCTCTCGGAGGATGTTTTTGTGCCATTCTGTGTTCTGAGGCAGAATTGTGAGCGAGTCCACTCCCTTGGCTGGGAAGCAACCCCACACATGAATGGTCTCAGGATGCTTCACTGCTGGCATGACACAGGACTGATTCTAGCGCTCACCTTTTCTTCTCCGGACAATCTTTTTTCCGGATGCCCCAACCAATCAGAGAAAATGACTTTACCCCGGTCCTCAGCAGTACCTTTTGCGGAATATCAGTCTGTCCCTGATGTGTTTCCTAGAGAAGTGGCTTCTGACAGCAGGCCATCCTCAAAGAGTCTTGACCTCACTGTGCGTTCAGATGCACTCTCACCTGCCTGCTGCCATTCCTGAGCGAGCTCTGCACGGGTGCTGCCCCGACCTCGCACCAACACCATCCTGAAGCCTTCTTCACAACAACTCAACCTCTCTCCTTGAAGTTCTCATGATCCCATAAATGGTTGATGTAGGTGCACTCTTCCTAGCAGCAATAGTCTCGCCTGTGAATCCTTTGTGTGCAGCGCAATGATGACTGCACGTGTTTCCTTGCGGTTAACAGAGGAAGAAGAATGATCTCCAGCACCAGCCTCCTTTAAAGCTTCCGGTCTGTTATTCTAACTCAATCAGCATCACAGAGTGATCTCCAGCCTTGTGCTCGTCCACACTCACCTGTGTTAACCAGAGAATCACTCACATGATGTCAGCCGCTCTTTTCGTGGCAGAATGTACATGGTATTTTGGACTAAGTTCATTTTCATGGCAAAGAGGTACTTCACAATAAAATTCAATTCATCTGATCACTCTTCATAACATTCTGGAGTATATGCAACTCGCCATCATAAAAACTGAGGCAGCAGACTTTGTGAAAATGTATATTTGTGTCATTCTCAAAACTTTTGCCCACGACTGTATATGTATGCCACTGATTTATCGAGAAGGAGAAGAACAGTCGCTTTAAATACTTCAAACCTCATATTTAAGACCAGCCCCAAGGGGTAATGTTAATAAAACAATTCTTTTATAGTGCAAGACATGTGTAGTGAGCTTCATGAAATGAATGCTGCTCATATTTCATCAGAACTATAAAAGTTAATCTCCGGACCTCACCTGATTGGTCTTCTGCAGATATTTATTCTTCAATATTTCGATTCTTTCGTCTATTTCCCGATCTGTATCAGATTCGTTATTCATGTTTAAATGAGCCGCGGCACATACACACACACACACAGTACCAGGAAGTGACCGTTCCAGTGCCACAGTGTCAAAATAAAAGCTTTTTTGTAGGCGGGGACACTGACATTGCTAGAAGGATACAGCTACGGCCGGAAAAGATGCAAAATCTCGCCATAAAATTACAATAAATTATATTAGCTAACGCCTACACATACCCCAACCCTAAACCTAACCTTACAATAATAATAAAAAATAGTAACTTAACTGTTGTCAGAAAGAAAAAAATGATGCGGTATTGAAGTGCGCATGCCCAGTGGAGGGTCACAACAACAGACGTACGTACAGTTGTTTTTTTAATTTTTTTATTGAACTTCAAAGAAGTACAAGACATGATCACATACAGGTAGAACTTAAGTAAACATTTTACATACGTACAGTTGTGTGGACTTCACACTGCGCTGCGCAGACCGATCGCGAGATCTGCTCGCCTCGCGGTACTGTGATGTCGTACGCCGATCGCTTTGCGCAGTACCGCATGTACTGTAGTCAAACGCGCATTTTGGTGATGGATATGTGTTTTTTTAAATATAGACAGGATATATACAGGAAGAAATACACGTGATTAATCTCCGCCTATTGAAGAGCAATACAAAGAAAAAAGAGAACACTACTTCAGCTTTAGAATCTTTATTCTTTTTTTTGTGATTTTAAATGAGTTTCAAATTGTGAGATCAGTATTACAAAGGTAACAGTTTTTTTTGTTATTCTCGTTTTGTGGGTGTAAAACTCATCCAGCACACAGAGCAAACAGATACATTGATGATCAGAACGACAGAATAACTCCAGCAGTTATCATGCTGAGAACACGTCTTCCTCTTTAGATCTGTAGCATCAACAAGTTGGTGTTTCTTCTCTTTGTGTACATAATTGTGTCGGTCAATGTGAAGAGTGCAATAAGAAATGCGACAACTTTCAGTCGAGCAAGCATCACACCTGACGTCATGACTTCATCAGCATCAGTGTGTGCGCTTTCATCCTCAGTCTCTCTTTCAGATTCTTCAGTATGACACATTCTATGAGACGAGGTCTCCTGACGAACATTACATTAAAATGTAAAAACATAACAATTCACATTGGAAACCCTTATTCAAGAGATCTACTGCATTTGGTACACATGTTTGTTCATATATTGCCTTAGTTGCTTTCGGTGTTCTATAACGATGACGAGATTTCAGCAATTCAAAAGCATGATTCTATATCTCTAATTCTTGCCAAAACTTTCCTCTTAACAGCCATTCCATATAACTGATGGACTGACTTTTGTTTGGAACCTATAATTTGACCTGCTGTCCTGATAATTCTGTTCAACTTTGCTTTGTTCACAGATGTTATTCTGTCAAACCATACAGTTATATTATACCCTAAAACACTCTTGATTAAGATACTATAAACTTGTTGCAAGACTTCCAGACAGAGAAGTAAGAAATCAAATCAGAGGTTATTACTGCTAAGGAAACTGAGAGAATTTCTGATCATTGTTCCCAAATACTTACAAGTCTTCACAATTTCAACAGATTGATCACGTAACGTTATTTCTGTTAAGGGTTCTGGATGATTTAAAATCAATTCTTTTGTCTTACCAACATTTATCAATAAGGAGCTCACTTCACACCATTTTTCCAATTTTGAAACCTGCTCTTCATACTCAGAGACACAGTCTTTCCATAAAAGTACAACAAGTGCCATGTCATCAGCATATGTGTATAATTTGCAATTCTCACTCTGAATTTGTATACCATTTGCATAAACCGAAAACAGCAGGGGTGACAGGACACATCCTTGAGGTGCTCCAGTATTTAAAAACATAGTATTTGATTTAACCCCTCGAGCACAAACTCATTGTGGTCTATTTGTTTAAAAAATGTAATCCAATGAACAATTGCATTTACTCCTAGAACCAAAAGCCTCTCTAAAAGTAAATGTATCAGCATTGCATTAAAAGCCGATGTATAATCAATAAAAACAACACGGACATAAGCCTTTGCTTGTTGTAAGTGGCTATTGTGTAGTAAGCGTTGCATCCTCTGTCCCTCTTTGCGGTTTGTATGCAAATTGCAGTACATCTAATTGCTCTGATACATATGATTTAAGATGATAATTAATGACCCTTCCCATGCATTTACAGACCTGCCAACCTTGGAATATTTTTTTGAGTACCATCAGCCGAAGAGACAGAACACAGGTTTTTAACATATAACATATTGGTTGTGAAAAATGCATCAGTCACATTTTTGAAAATAACTTTTCTTATTGAACACATGTATTTAAATTTAGGAAACATTTGTGTATATTGTGTGTGTTAATAATCTTCAGTGAGATACCCTTGATGTATATCAATCACATTTACTTGCAGTGGCACTTGCTCTTGACTGCTTTGTTTCATAGGTCGCTGATTTGGCCTTTCTGAGCAGAGCATCAGTAAAGTTTTCCATGTGGCAGTTAGTCCCCATTCCAGCCACGCGCACGCACACACACGCACAAACAAACACCTCTTGGTAACTTTCTATGCTGCACACATGCACTTACATTTTTTGCCAGCCTGCCATAATCTACTTTACTTATTTATTCACGTTTATAATTATTAATCTCAAAAGTTTGCATATGACGTTTTGTTTTATTGACAATTATCGAGAGCTCGATTTTGCAGAGCGCATTCAATCCGCTCCGCTGTCACGCGGATTCGCTTTACTGAAAGAGAACGGCGCCGGCACGCCGCTTTTATGTGACCAAAACTTGATGCTCTCTCGCAGATATACAGTAAGTGCACGTTATTGAGTGTGAGAATCCACCAGCGCAATCGGCGCCTGTGGTACTTGGTAAAATCACGGTAACTTTTCGTGAGCGCTCATTTATAAATCAGACATAATGTTAGCGCATCTTGCGGGCAAGTGCACGTTATCAAATGAGCCCGCGAGATCATCGACTGCATAGGATTAAGCTAATTCAATGTTTCAACTTTCCACATCCACCCGATCCGTTTACCTTAGAGCTCAGAGGACGTCTTGACTCTGCGTTTAAAACAATGCGTCAGAACGTGTGTGTGGAAGGGGATCACGCGGGATTTTGTGGTTCTGCCGATTTGCTGACTCTTTTTATTGATTGATAGGCCATAGGACGTGTCAATCTTCGCAGCTTTCCATTTGGGGGAAGAGCTCAGTGCTATGATTGGACATATTCTTATTTTTTCTGTTGCTTGTTTTGAGTACTGCACGCAGGCGTCATCAGGTTTTTGCGTAGTTTAGAGTGACAATTGAATATATTAGAAGAGATGTATTTTGCAGTATTAAACACGTATTTATACCGATTTCATCAGGCTCCGAAAATTCTTTAAAAAGAACACAAAGAATGGCCTTCTCAGCTGCCATAGTTCAACTCTTGCGTCATCACAACGACGTTCAATCGCACCACCGTTTCCGTTTAAACAACGTTTTGTCGGGGCTGAACGCAGCCCAGGGCTGAATACTGCAATACTTGAATACTGCAAAATACATCTCTTCTAATATCTTCAATTGTTGCGTATACCGAGCTGCAGCGGACACATTTAAACGACTTTACTTGGACCCATTGAGGGAGCTGTCTCTTTAATACCGCGTGGGTTATCTACATGTTGCTGCTGATTGGGCTGACATTCTTGATACGCCCACCAAACAAGAGAAAACGCATCTCAAGCCCTGTTGCACACCGTTTCCAGGAAACGTGTCGTTCAACCCGGAAACCGTAGCAAAACGTTGCGCACCGGTTTGAGCTTGAACATGCCCCAGGTGTTGTTTTGTGATTGATGGGAAACGGGTGTGACTTTCCAAACTCTTCCAGCAGTGGTGGGCGATACTGTAAAATTTAGTATCGATCCGATACCAAGTAAATGCAGGGCCAGTATTGGCGATTTCGATACCGATACCAATACTTTTTACTTTTAAAAAGCATTCACTTGAACTTACATTTACTTTCCTGTAGATGAAATGTCAAGATTTATCAGATGAATGCATCATTAATATGCTAAATCTGAATACATTTTCATGACCACTAAAATATTTTGTGATTTGTGCTCTTAATGTGCCTGCAGGCTAATTCATCATGTAGATGTTAAAACACTGGACATCATTTAAACCAAATAAATCTATTTATTTAGTTATTTATTCCTGTAATCGAATTTGCAAACATGAAATTTGCACCAAATTATTACTGGAAATAGTAACAATAACAGATTAACAGAACAGAAAAACGATATATAACAAAACAATTTCTCGTTATCCCAGTACTACTTCTCTAGCTTTAAAAAAAAGTGCACAAAATTATTACTCAAGAACAAAAATTTTAAAACTGCTTTTCAGTTTTTGTTCAGTGTTATGTTTAGACAAAATAATAGAACAAATTAACATGTTTCCCTTTCATTACATTTTTTTAAGTGAATTTATAAACAAAGTGCACACAATTGTTTTAGACACAAAGTAAATAAAGTGCTTAAATAATAAAGTACTTTCAATCTTTGGCTTTTTACCCCCAAAGGCCCACTGCCATACATCGCAGTTCGCAGTGTTTTTATTCACCGAGGTGAAAAAACTCCACACGATGCTTCTTTTCTTTTAGCTGGCTGCAGCAGCGTCTGCGTTCCTGCGCTTGGCGCTGCTGAGTCACGTGATAGCGGACTACAAAACACAGCAGGGCAGGGAGGAGCAACGTGTGCAAAACTAGGTGTATGGGAAATAGTTTTTCTTCATTATACAATTATTAGCTACATTAGTAAATAAATAAAATCAGTAGTATAAACAAAAAACACATTAGTATCGATATTTTTATGTTAGGATCGATCCTTTTCGATACAACCTCAGTATCGAAAGTATCGATACTTCAGGATCGATCCGCCCACCACTATCTTCCTGTTCAACTTCATGCCGCGCTGCGCAGACCGATCAGCGTATGACATCACCGCACCGCCAGAGCGATCCCCAAGCACTGCGTTTATATTTAACAATTAATTACAAACCCCATAGTAATACAACTGATCATATGTTCTTAACATTTTTTCATTGTGGAACTGGCTTATTGTTGGAGCTTTTCTTGTGCTGCGAGCAGATCGCAGCTCGAGCTTGTTTACACACATCACTGTCAGTCCACTTTTTAATAAAAATACACTAATATTCTAATTACAATTAGAAAGACAATTATAAAATTATCCTTACCAGAGCTTCTTCTTGTATTTTTTACGAAAATGTTAAATACTTATATTCTTCACACACGTGCACTGCACACACGTTGACTGTAGCTTACAAGTTAGTTGGTAAACACAACAGTAGTCCATCAACATGTCTGATGCACGCAGCGCCCAGCAAGCCCACCCCCCCCCCTCCCCCCACACTGATACTGTGATGTCATGCAGACAGCCCGACCTCATCACACTTACAGTATGTTATTCTCGCTCTCTCTCTCTCTCTCTGTAAATGAATTCAAACTGAAATATAATCTCAAAGTAAAGACTCAACATTACTTATCCAACTTTCAAACTGTCCTTAAATAATATCAAATCAAAACGGGCATGTGCAGTCTGTAATTATCTCTCAGTCAAAGCGTCCAGATGTCTGCACTGTAAAAAATGATTTTTTGAGTTTGTAAATAAAGCTAGCATTACTCGAGTATGTTTTACAAGCAAGTTGTAGTTTGTCTTTCTACTTAAAAATGTCACGTTTAATTCAATGTGTTACTTGAGGTTCCTTTGTAATTATTTGTGCTCTAATACATAAGTAAATTTAAATGAAAATGCCAAGTAATATTTACTTGGTGTTTTGTCATTAAATTAAGCGATGTATAAAACTGATGAACGCAAGTAAATTATACTCCACACAGCCATATAATAGCTGCGCGTGCGCACTTCGGACATTACAACTGGCGCGAAGAGCCTGAGGAAAGCTTGCGCAGCGAAACATTTCTTTTCAGTTCCTGAGGGGATTAAACTATGGTAAGTCATTAAATGTTTTCTTTTTAATTCATGTAGTAACGTTTGCAGCATAGTGCAGCGTTAATAAACTTTATTTTCGCTGGTTTGTTTGAGTTCGAGTTCTTGTTATTGAGTCTCGGTATTGCTAACATTTCTGGACAACGTTTGCAAACGCGGTTGTTTTTTATTATGCACATGGATAATAGAATTAACGTGATGCTAAATTAAGCTATTAATATGTTGACAGTGTTCAGTTTGCTAAACGTAGTGTCAAGTCTCGTATGTCTAACATTACGTAACTTAGACAAATAACTTAACCATGTAATGCATATTCATAAAGTTAAATCAAGTTTATGCTCCGTATATAACCAATATGATATTGATAAACTTGCAGTAGCCTACTGTGTTAACTTACCCTTAGCTAACTCTGCCTTAGCTAGCTCTGAACTGGCGTTGTTGTTACAGATAGAATGGTGGATCTTGAACTAATTTGTTCTAACGTTTAAAATTTGGTATAACGTTAGCCTATGTTCAATGCATTAAGGTCAATAAGTTCATTTGAATTATTAATGACAAATAATCTAATTGTGGCATTAACATCCATGTTCATCTGTTCCACAGGTATTGGACTCACCATTCTCACCAATAAAACATTTTTAACTGATGCCAGAGGAAATGTGAAGGTGGTTTAATGGATCTGAATTGATTTATTTGATTACCTTTTTTATTTGTTTCTCTGTTTTTTAAATAAGCTGTTAAATATTTGAATTCAAACACTGAATAAACGTATTTTTGTGAAATACCTGTCAGCGTTTTTGGTCTTCAGATACATTTTACTTAACACATATTAATACCTCATATGATTTCAAGTAATATTTACAAAAAACAAACAAGTAAAGACTACTGAGGAAAAGATAACTAGGACTCTTGTTAAGAAATATTAAGTATATTTAGAAGCATTACTTAAATAAAATTTACAAACAAAGGATGAGTAAAATTTACTTGACCCCGTACTTGGGAATTTCTAGTAAAAACTACTTATACATGGGTTTAGCATTTACTTGGACAGTTCTGATCAATTTACTAACATTTCCTGAGTGGAAAAACTTGCCTAGCTTTTTTCAAGTAAACTTCACTCCAAATTTTTTTCAGTGTGGTCTCATGTTTGATTGGTCCGTGTCTTCAACTGTCACCCAACCTGACACTGTTAAACCTGTTGACACCTGAGACTTTCACCCAATTGTGCTTTCACACGTCTGCCTCCACCACTCTCACTTCACTTCTTCAGCTCATTTAAGAAACTAATGCCAAGCTAGAAACATCTCTCTTCCGTCAGACTCGGCACACATTTACATTGAGTCATTTAGCAGACGCGTTTATCCAAAGCCACTTACAAATGGAAGCAATTGGCACAACATAAGGACAACAAAAAACATAAACATTTCTGAGGTGAACACACTCTGTGAGCTTTTGTCTTTATCTTAGATGTCAAGTTTAAATGGGAGGTCTGTCGCGCTCTTGGTGGTCTACGCCCCACCGGTTCTCTCATCATGACACATTAAGCATGAGCAAAAACAATTACTGTGACCATAAAAACACGTGTAGTCCCATGTGTGCTGGTCTGGATGAGTTTAACTCCACTGACAGTAATGTGACTCTTCTGCTTCTCTTTTCCAATCAACAAAATGACACCAAACTGTTCCCAGGACAGAGTCCTCCAACCTGTGTGTAATAAAACACATGTCAGCTTGCTCAGCTCCACTGATGATTGGAGGATTTCAATGATCATAATTCTATTGTGCGAGTCAATCTGTGCTTTCATCGGTCAGCGGGGATAAACACCACACGCCGGCCGTGTGTCGAGTCATTTCAGAAGAAACTGGGACACACGGACGTCTCTTAAAAGCCCTTCAGATGAAAATAATGCCCAACCATCAACATCATCGCATCACGACCTGTGAATTGTCTGCTGAAGGATTAAAACATTCACAACAGAAGCCAAAAAAATCACAGTTCTTAAAGTAAAACCTTTCAACCTAAATAAAAATGGACATGTTCTTTACGTTCTAGCACAATGCAGCAGAGCATCTTTTATTCCCTGTGCAGCAGACGGCACTTCAGAGCACCACGATTCTGTTAAATGACAAAAAGAAAAAGTGCAGTAATACAAGAAGAATAATCCTGAAAAAACAACACAGTGTCCAGCAACAACATACAGTATCTCGTTATGTGAAAGAAATCAATCCACATCTCTCTCTAAACTGTATAGGTTATTAACTCGATAAATCCTGAAAACAGCCAGAAGTGTATTGCCGTACTCATGTCATATTCATTATTAGTGTAGAATGAAAATACAATAGATATGAATTTACCCACAATCCTCTGTGTCTGCAGATGACAATAATAACTGTTCCCATGTGCACCAGTGTAAATGGAAAAGTGAAGCCCCACAGCTTTAACAAACCATAGACCCACTGTGTGTGTGCGTCTGTGTGTGCGTGTACTTGTTTTTAGACATTGTGGAGTCCAAATGTCCCCAATGATAGTAAAAGTCTCATACACTTACACTTAAAATAGATTATTAAACATACTAAATTATGTTTATTTGAAAATGTAAAAATTGCAGAAAGTTTTCTGTGATGGTTAGGTTTTGGGGTTGGGTTAGGGCAGAGCCATTGAGAGAGAGAGTTGTGTCAACTCCATTGACTCCAATCGAACTGGGTTTTTTTCACTAATGGCCTCTCAACAGTTCCCGGAAGTTACTAGTAAGGCATGGAGCTGCGGCTACATTTACATTTATGCATTTGGCAGACGCTTTTATCTAAAGTGACTTTCATTGCATTGTACTATACATTTGTTTCTAACTATTTGCAATCGCCTGAGATCGAACCCATGACCTTGGCATTGCTAGCGCTATGCTCTAACCACTGAGCCACGGGAAAGCTAGATGCGGCTAAACAGAGTAATTGTGATTAACTTTTAACACATTTAAAGACGTAAGTCATTTAATGAATAAAAGAATGAAAGAAAAAAATCCTTTAAAGCTACAGTTTGTAAAAACCGCCGCTAGAGGGCGCACGATCAAAACAGCAACAATGGTGTAGCTTGATGATGCTGTGAAGGAGCGTGGAATGATGGGATCTGTTGTCTTCAACTCCACCGCTGATGGCCATCAATCAGACGGGAACGACAAATCATGTTAGCGGGAGGTAAAGTATTAAAGTTTTATAAATTATGCGAATAATTGTGGTCCATAAATAAGTGACTGCTCAAAACAAGTTAGTGGCTTGCTAGATGCTAGACACTACTTCCGCATGTGTCCATGACACTGTTGTCATGCGGTTTCTACGTCAGTAAAGGCGGTAACAAAGGGTGACGCGGATATGACGCCATTGATAGGCGACTGCGCAGCCCCGTGTCACTGTTCAGAATGGAGATTTTCTCACGATTTACTAGTTGGAAACATTTGAGATATTGTAAGTACTCAGCTGAACAAAATATATAACACTAGCCTAGTGGATTTTGGATATTTTACCGCAAAATTGTTACAAACTGCACCTTTAAAAAGAACACATAACTTCCTGGAGCTATCTGAAGGCTGCATGAATCGCGGAAATTTCGAACTTCCGTTGTCGCAACTCTCTCTCTCTCTCAACGGCTCTGGGCTAGGGGAAGGCAATAGAATTGTTTGTCCAGTATAAAAACCATTACGCCGATGGAAAGTCCCCACAATGTATAGAAACCGCACGCACGCTTAAAGACACTCTTGAGCACCAGCAGCGATGTCACTCATTACAGAAATAATTCTGTCTAATCTGGAATAAAGTAAAACATTTCAAATTTTACAATGTAAATGACAGAAATTCAACAATGCCTAAAAATAAAACTATATGTGAAAAAATAAGAAAAATATGTGTTACCTATTAAACATTGGTGATGAGCTGCCGCCAGTAAAAAACCCATCTTTTGAAATGTATTGTTTTCTAGATAAAATCATCCTAAATAACGTAAAGAACATTCTGTGAAAATATAATCTTTATGTCTGTAATAGCTACTGACTAAAAATAATGAATTAAACTTTGATGCTCTTATCCTCTCAAAATTAGATTATGATACTTTAGCCTGGATTTTCAGGATCACATTTAAGTATTTTTATCATCTCATTTCCTCTTTTGATTTTTCTTCTTTTAAATATTTATTGATTTATTTTGTTTGTAAAACAAGACTCTCTTTGTTTTTATTTAAAAGTGATTATTTAGTGGTCAAAACATTGACAGCAATCGTTTAGATTTAAAATGGTTGATGTATTATTATTGTTGTTTTCTATCATTCTGAAGAGATGAATTTAATCATCAGCTGTAGCTCCATGTTCAGGCTTTATTTAGACTCGACTATTTCCTGTTTTCCTTCTGATATTAAACTCACTACAATTGAGGAAATAAACAAGTGTCCATCAGATTTATGAGGCGAAAATCTTTAATGCAATTTACAAAACAAATGTGTATGAATAAATGTGCACGTGCATGTTTGAATGAACGACTGAATGACTGGATTTACACCTCGTGCAGATCTTCAGATTAAAAGTCAAACTTCATGTTGTGATTTTCCACAGAATTGATATTAAAATGAAAAATCGGCTTGATGAAGTGGACTCGGTGGATTGGGAGCGCGTGGATGCAATCTCTATTTATTTCTCTCGCGTGGACTCGGTGCTTGTGTTGATTGGTCTCTCTCTCTCTCTCTCTCTCTCTCTCTCTCTCTCTCTCTCTCTCTCGACTAGTATAGTATGTCAGTCAGCCAGGTAACTAGTCAGAGTATCAGAAGTGAGCAGACGGACACGATGCGCGCGTGTTATCGACACTTTTATGTGATTTGTGGTTTAGTTTGGTCTGTCAGCAGCTTTTATTCAGCTGTTGGTGAGTATACCTCATCTTCAATCATGCTTAATAAATGACAACAAAAATAGTATTAGTAAAATAAAAGCAGTGTGATAGAAATAATTCAAAAGAAGTAGGCCTATTATTCGAATAATAAGTAAAAAAAGATGTGTTATGAATTTTACTGTTGAATTTGGTTTGTGTACGCACGGTTTAACTGCAGTTTATACAGAACAAAAAATCCTACTTGAACAATTGTGTGTGAATCAACAATTTATTCTGATTTCTGGGGTTGGTTCTCTAAAGGATTTTTATATTTATCACTGAAACGTTATGAAGGTAAATTGTGACCGTTTTGTCATGTCAATGTCTTGATGTGTTTGATTATAGAAAGTTTTCCAGCTCCTCTGAAAGACTGTGGGGATTATGGAGATTATATTCGGGTAAAAATTATTTCAACAACCAACATGTTTTTAGCAGTTCTAATAAAAACGCTTGTTTTGTTTTTAAATGTGCTGATATATTTCAGTGCTGTGTGTGTTTTAGGGACCTGCTCTATTGAGTTTATTGTGTGATCTGGAGTGGAGGGATCAGAAGCAGGTATACGAGTGTATCTACACTTACATCATAACATGTTCACATGTCTGAATAACGTGTGTGTGTTCACAGGAGCAGATTCAGAATGTTTTCAAGAGGGTAAGTCTTCTTTCTGTTCAGAAACCCCACAAACACTTGTTTTTATCTTCAGTGCTAATGTACCGCCTCTGTACTAATATATATACAGTATATATATATTAACTGTAAGCTGCTTCACAACATGCGACACTGTGAAACACACGATTACGTTTGAATTGAACAGCTGCTCTGTCATGATCTGATGATAAAACATTCTCCTCATCTTCTGTTCTTCAGTTTCTCTTTCATTATTCTAAAGCACAGAATTCAGTTGGATCAGTAGACAGAGAGGTATCCGTCTCTTCACATATTTGATCTCATTTACTGTATATAATGAATCTTTCCTACTACGTCTGAATACATTCACCTTTGTTTTCAGTCTCATTCAGTTCACCCGCTGATGCGTCTCTCCCCGAAACTGTCTCTGCGCAGAAAGAAACAACAGGTTTCATTCGTCCCGACACTGCATGCTGACTTGAATATGATACACAGAAAACATCTACACTAGTGCTGTCATCATCTTTGAGTAATGGGTGTGTTTGTCTTAGAGAAGCTGAAGGATGTCTGCGGAGCATCCGGAAGATTCACTTAAGGTGCGTACACGCGCGTCATTGAAAACAGTTCTCACTCCGCACATTTTCATCTGTTGACTTTGAATCACCTGATGTCATATTTTAATTCTGAGCACAAGAAGATAGAGGTTATACACCGCAGACACTTTTTCAGACTGTGGGAATATGATGTGCGTGAGAGAGGTTTTATGGATGTGGTTTTCTCTCCACAGTTCTGCGCTGATCTGGGATGTTCTGGCTGTGATGGGAGAATTAAGATGCTGTGTTACAGCTGCATTAGTCTTTCTGTCAAACTAAAAATAAAGGACAAATTTCATTATTAAATTTAGCCTCACACTTGTATTCAGGTTATGTGTTATATACCACTGTCGCTAGAGCCGCTACTTACACACACACGCATACAAACACAAGATAAAATAAGTCATATTTGATATTCATATCATTTAATCTGCTTTATATAATAACTGGTGACAAGCATTGAAGTGACAAAAGGTTGTATTAATATCATGTTAAGTCATATATAAAAAGATTGGCATTTCTGATAAATAGTCAATTTAATGACGGTTTGTTTAAAATGTTTTGAGGCGCTGGCCTCATCCAGAGTTACCATCAGGAAGAGAGCATTCATCTCTTTAATATGGCACAGAGTTTTACCCAGTTGAAACAAGGTTGCGTTCAGCATTCACAGGCAGCGGTGATAGCAGTGGGCGTGATAGACATTCTGTCCTCTCACATCACTTCACCGTCACAGCTGTTCTGTGTCAAACTACAGCAGTCCTGCTGATGATGTCAGTGTTCAGATCTTCAGTCTTCATCAGAGTCTTCCTCACTGTGCTTGGGTGCGGAGCAGCGAATGGACGTCATCAGCTGATCCTGGATCTGTTTTCTGGGATTTTCCTCCAGGTCAGTCTTGATAGCACCAGTCTCTGATAAACGCCACTCCAGCTCTGACACGATACAAAAACATTCATGATTTAAACCACTTGACACAATTCATTTGACTTCAACCTTAACACAAAAACAAGTATTCAAGATCACTCAAAGCGCCTGTATAACTTCAAAAACGTATGGTGACGGGTTGAGTTTTTTAAAATTGTGTCTTGGAGCTGTATTAACAAATGAAAAAACAAAACACAGTTCTGGATCAACGTGAAGATGAATAAATAACGACAGACAATAATTCATTATTATGAACATACGGTCTTAATTCTGAGGCATCTGTTATAGTGAAGAGAGCATTCTTTTTCAAACAAGCAAATGGAATAAAAGACAAGTTTGACGTACCATCACACTTAAGGTTCATTCCTCCAAACACAAGCGGGCCGATGAACTGGCCCTTCATTTCTCCCTCATTATACACAAACACTGTGGGCAGGTTCCGGTCGGGGTAGTTGGGAATGCAGGTGGTTGAAATAGACTTAAGAAACTTTGTTTGAGGAAACTTGTGGGCCAGTACTGACAGATGCTGGTTTATCAGTGTGCACAGAGGGATTCTGAAGGACACAAACAAGTGTTATTAGTCAAAAACCTGTGTGCTTCAGTACATGCAAGAACAATCTGATGTGCACAAAAAAAATCACATTTAAAAGACTTGTGAAGCCCCATACATGTAATAAAACTACAAATGGAGAATAACTGGCATATAAATTGCGGTTATGATTTCTGATTGTGACTGATCAATATATATAATTGTAAATATATTGAAACTTGATAAGGTCAATGCTTCTCACCCCTGTTTGTAGAGATGCAGGACCACCCAGATTCCCTCGCCAGCTTTATTCACCTCCTTTATATAATCCTGACCGGAGATCTCATTCACTTCTCCAAAGGCGTTCTTTATCTGGTTAGCTTTCCACTCTGCAAGTCTCTTCTGTCTGTGAGAAAGATGTACAAGAATCAAAGTGTTTCAGTTTTATAGAAATTCTAACCAGAATGTTTGAAAAGTATAATGTAATAAACAAACACTGTAATAGCTATTGAATCTCAGTGTATCTCTGCGTTAACAGTAACACATGATTGAAACTGACCCAAACAGACATATGCCACCGTGAATTTGATCAATAAACGTGTGTGTACACATAAACTGACCTGTACATCTCTATGGCCATCTCATCCTCTTCATTAAACTCATCTTCATTCTCTTCAAGTTCCCCTAGAGTCATGTCCTCATAGGTCTTCACTGGAAACGAACACTTTTATTACAAACGTTACAAGAATATTCTGCTGCACACACTTTTACAGACTGTTGCGTCTCTTACCAACAGACAGTTGACGGAGCTGCTCCTCTTCTTCCTTGTCCTCATCTTTTGGGGTTTCTTTAGGGGGAAGAATGCCCTTCTTCCGCAGGATGTCATTCCACTCTGTATCTGCGTTTGGGTCCTACAATTAAAGACATATAAACACACACTCAAAGATCATATCATCAACCAGAGCCAGTAGAGTTCTCATACTTCTTAAATAATGGAATTCCACAACCCTTTCTTCATTTCTTTTATTGGTTACAAAGGGTTTATAGAGCCTGCTCGTGTGTCCAATAATACAATAATGGACAGAGCAGATTTTACACCACACAAACACTAACAGAGCCACAGCCATATTTCACAGTCAGAACAACACAAATATTCGACATTTAAATGTTTCTGACGTATCCGTGAGCTGTCAAACTCTGGAAATTATTCTTTTATATTCCCAGTTTCCCATGACCGTGCGACTCTTGTAGTGGTCAGCAGTAGAAGAACAAGATCATCACTCAACTACTAAGGTATTGCTAAAAGATCCTTAACGTTATTATCAAATCACCATCTGTCACAGTCAATCACACGAACCCACTGAGGAAACATTTCATTAGAACTCCGATCATTGTAAAACCCAAAAGAATAACACGTACTGAACTGTAAGGAACCGCGTGTTAAACCACACAAACCTGCATTTTGACGCCGTTGTTTGTCCTGCTGTGTGAATCACGCCTCTCTACTAACTCCCTGCACCGGAAACGGAAGGAGCGCACCGCATTTCCCTCCGGCCGAACACGAGCGTCATCTTTTACACGATAAAATACATAATAACCTTTTGACCAATCACTCGACTACGCATTTTAAGGAAACCATTTAGATGACCATGAAATTACACTGATACAAAAGACGTCGTATAAGAATGTTTAAATTCTTCGGAAAAGATGAGTGCAGGGAGATAATAGCTGTTGCACCGACTTCCGTCTTGTTTCAGAATGTCCATATACGGTGCTGGACGTGATGTCCAGACAGCGCTGTCAATCAATGACGCATTAATTCATGTATGGGCACTTTATTCTTTATCTTTAAAATTATGTTAAAAATGTGCGCTCGTTCTTTTAATTTGTCAATTTTTATTTTGTAATGCATTTACAACCCATTTTATTTATTGTCCATTAGAGGATTAAACCTCTTTATATTGTATTGATCATTAATAATAATAGCCACATTACATATAATAAAAATTAAGAATAAAGAAATAATCAACATCAATTAAATCCAAGTGCTGTTAGTGATATCCGAAAGAGACCTCAAATACACGTCTGTCAACCCGATGTTAGCGATCCCAAACGCGCAGGATGATTGACAGGAGATAGTGTTTCTGAAGTCTTCCGATTGGCTAAAGAGGCGAGTCTTTCATTCGCTGTCAGAGTGAGACAGGTATGTCTGCATGGTGTCTGTCATGCCATTAAAATCACTTACAAATTGACAACACATTTAAACAAAAATATGACGAAAGGCTCAGTGGATCTCTAGCTTTTTATTTCCTCACAGACATTTAATCAGCACATCTGCAACAAAAATATGACATAATAATACTAATGATAAACCAGAACAAGCCTCTTTTGTAACTGTTGTATGGTCGTCCGACTAAAGAACAGTGAGGGAGTGACGGTGAAATGAAAGTTCCTCGCCGGATCCTCGAGCAGGAAAAGCGGAAGTAAACAGTCTCGGTTGGTTCATCATCATACAGCTGCTGCTGCTGGTGCGTGTGTGAGACTAGCTGCAGTTATGGGCGGAATATGAGAATGTGAACGCGCACAAGAAACAGCACGAGCCGCTGATCGAAGGTGTGTGAGGATGTGGGTCACTCCTGAAGAAGTCGTGTTGAAAAACGCGCTGAAACTTTGGGTGACGGACAGAACCAACGATTATTTCCTCCTGCAGCACCGGAGAGGACACGGAGAGACCGGAGGAAAAATCACAGGTGAGACAAACAAACACGAACAGCTGAGTTTCATCAAACTCCGTCATCGGTGACGTTTCATTCCAAACCTGTTTGCTTTCAGAGGATTCTCAACTCTCAGTTTGCTGAAGACTGTAGATCTGTAGACAAACATCCTGGTTTTTCTTTTGTCTCAGCTGGACAGATTCCGTCCACGACACACACACACACACACACACACACACACACACACACACACACACACACACACACACACACACACACACACACACACACACACACACACACACACACACACACACACACACACACACACACACACACACACACACACACACACACACACACACACACACACACACCAGATCTTAATTCCCACTTCACAACATCTAACTGAAATAAAGTTATAAGAACATTCTGGAGAGGAGAAATAAAAAACATTCTGTCTATAAAAACAAAGATTCTATTTTTAATTTCGCTATTTATTGTAAAGAAAGTTTTAGTGTTTTTTTGCTCATCTGATTTATTTGAACCTGTTGTGAATGAGCTGATTGTAAACTGTGAAGTTATAGTCAGCATGTTTATGGCTGTACTTTGACTTCAGAGCATGTTTTGCATTCTTCATACTGTGACAGATATTGTTATGGGTTCGTTTACAGTTGTTCGTGTGTAGCTCAGTGTTTAATCCTGAAGATATAAGATTGATATTATATAGTATCATTCACAGCTTGTTATACAGATTAGTCTGGTTTATAAAGCGGTTGGTTGAGGTCGTGATGAATGCGGTGTCCGTGTGTCCAGTCATTTTAAAATACCTGAGATCACCTGTGTTCATATTGAGATTAGTGTCACTGGTGTGCAGTGTGTTAAAATCACTGGAACACATGGCTTTGACTGACTTCTTGCTTGATTTGGAATCCAGATTACAACATAGTTACGTTTTGTATTATAAATCAATCGCTTGTTTTATAAAGCTTGTGTTTAGCTGGTCTCAGACTCGTGTTACCCTGAGGACAACTCAATATTTGTGTTTGAAACATGCAGACAATCCAGGAGAGCCAGTTTTATTTCTCTTTTACTCGTTTTATTCTCTGTTGTGTGGACAGCGAGAGAAAAGAGCAAACATCTCTCTCCACACGCACACGAGAACTCAAGTACATTTCTTCAATACTGCAGAATGAGAGTTGTGTAGTCTACTTCATTGTATGTCAACAACCGACTCCGTATTTCTCCCAAAGGACCTTTAAGAAGACGTCCTGCTGATGCTTTAATGAAACATCACTGAGAACAACATTCATCTCTCCTGAGAAACATTGGAGCAATACAATCTCAGCATCATTGCACACACTATTGTTTTGGTCGGATCTGTTAAATTGGCTGTAACAGATGCTGTCATGATTCCAAACGTTCTCTGGACCAGATCACACAATCTCTGCTTTCACTTTTCACTGATGACTTTTACTGTCAACATTCATAAATCGAAGCAGCCAGCTATTTAAAATGTGGAAAGAGTATTGAAGTACTCCTCACATGATACCGTGAACAATGTGACACTATTGATTATAAATGATTCTTCTACACGCATGTACAAAGAGTGCAGGACAAATTCTTCATGAAAATAACAAACTGTTTCTCTGATTGGTGGATTTCTTCAGGATTATGGGTAATCGAAATGTTTTTGTTTTTTTATATATTCATCATGACCCATTCATCTTGAGGATGTTTTCTTTGTGATGTTTTCTGTTCTCTCTATTATTCATTGTGAAAGTAGCCATGAACATCTTCGATCATGACTAGACACATCTCTTTAGGGTTGGTTCCCTTATTTAGACAACATTTGTTTTTCCATCTCTGCTTTAATAATATGTGTTTATTATGCTGGCTGCTGATTTTCTCTCTGATATTCTGATGCATACATGCAGCTTTCATTTCAGAATCAGAATCAGAATCAGAAGAGCTTTATTGCCAAGTGTGCTTGCACACACAAGGAATTTTCTTTGGTGTTGGAAGCTTCTAGTACAGACATTCAACACAATGACAATACAATATAATACGATTTACAGTCTAAAAGATTGTAAAATATGCATATATGAAATAAAGACTATTTTACAGAAAATGGGGGATAATAACATATAAGAGACATTGTACAGGGTAGTATATAGTAGAATAAACATATTAACCGATTGTATGTACACTTGTGCAAATGGATAATTTAGTAAGTAGAGGTAGTGTTATATACATGTATACATAAGATGTAGATATAATAAGGCACTATAGTGCACACTATAGGAGTAGTGGAAGTGGAATATTGCTCTTAAGGAGCAGTTATCTGTTTAGGAGGGAGATTGCCTGGGGGAAGAAGCTGCTTCTGTGTCTGGAAGTCCTGGTGTTTGGTGCTCTAAAGCGCCGGCCAGAGGGCAGCAGATCAAAGAGTTTGTGTGCTGGGTGTGTGGAGTCAATGATGATTTTTCTTGCCCTGTTTTTCACTCTGGAATCGTACAGGTCCTGAAGTGTGGGCAGAGGAGCACCAATAATTTTCTCAGCACTACGAACTGTCCGTTGTAGTCTTCGTAGGTCTGATTTGGTGGCCGAGCCATACCAAACAGTAATTGAAGTGCACAGAACAGATTCGATGACCACTGAGTAGAACTGGGTCAGTAGCTCCTGTGGTAGGTTGAACTTCCTCAATTGACGGAGGAAGTATAACCTCTGCTGGGCCTTCTTTACAATGGAGTCTATGTGGGACTCCCACTTCAGGTCCTGAGAGATGGTGGAGCCCAGGAACCTGAATGACTCCACAGTATCCACAGTGCTGTCCAGGATGGTGAGGGGAGGAAGTGATGGAGGGTTCCTTCTGAAATCCACTATCATCTCCACTGTCTTGAATGCATTCAGCTCTAGGTTGTTTTGACTACACCAGGCAGCCAGCTGAGCAACCTCCTTTCTGTAGGCAGATTCATCACCGTCTTGAATAAGGCCAATGACTGTGGTGTCATCTGCAAACTTCAGGAGTTTGACAGAAGGGTCTGTAGAGGTGCATTCGTTTGTGTAGAGTGAATATAGCAGTGGAGAAAGAACACATCCTTGAGGAGCTCCGGTGCTGATGGTACATGTGCTGGATTTAAATTTTCCCAACCTCACTAGCTGCTGCCTGTTCGACAGGAAGTTAATAATCCACTGACAGGTAGAGGTTGGCACAGAGAGCTGGGTAAGCTTGGGCAGGAGGAGGTCTGGGATTATGGTGTTGAAGGCCGAGCTGAAGTCTACAAACAGGATCCTGACGTAAGTCCCTGGTCTGTCTAGGTGTTGTAGGATGTAATGCAGTCCCATGTTTACTGCATCGTCCACAGACCTGTTTGCTCGGTAAGCAAACTGGAGGGGATCAAGAAGTGGTCTGGTGATGTCCTTCAGGTGGGCCAGTACAAGTCTCTCAAATGACTTCATGACCACAGATGTTAAAGCAACAGGCCTGTAGTCATTAAGTCCAGATATTTTGGGTTTCTTCTGTACAGGGATGATGGTGGAGCGTTTGAAGCATGAAGGGACTTCACACTGCTCCAAAGATCTGTTAAAAATATTAGTGAAGATGGGCGACAGCTGCTCCGCACAGACTTTCAGGCAGGAGGGTGAGACATTGTCTGGGCCTGGTGCTTTTCTGATCTTTTGTTTGCGGAAAAGCTGGCAAACATCCTCTTCGCAGATCTTAAGTGCAGGTTGAATGTCAAGAGGAGGTGTTAATGGTATAGCAGAGATAGGGTCAGGGCGGGTGTGAAGGGTGAGACTCTGCATTTCAAAACGACAATAGAAGTCGTTCAGGTCGTCAGCCAGTCGTTGATTACCCATAGACTGAGGGGATGATGGCTTGTAGTTGGTAATGTCTTTCAGGCCTTTCCACACCGATGCAGGGTCGTTGGCTGAAAACTGGTTCTTCAGCTTTTCAGAGTAGCTTCTCTTAGCTGCTCTTATCTCCTTTGTCAGTGTGTTTTTGGCCTGATTATACAAGACTTTGTCCCCACTTCTGTAAGCATCTTCTTTGGCCTGACGAAGCTGTCTCAGTTTCATTGTAAACCATGGTTTGTCATTGTTGTATGTTAAGCGAGTCCTGGTGGGAATACACATGTCCTCACAGAAGCTGATGTAGGATGTCACTGTGTCAGTTAACTCATCCAGATCAGTGGCTGCAGCTTCAAAGACACTCCAATCCGTGCAGTCGAAACAGGCTTGTAAGGCCTGCTCTGTTTCGCTGCTCCATCTCTTTGCTGTTCTTGCTACAGGCTTGGCAGATTTAAGCTTCTGTCTGTAGGTCGGAAGAAGATGAACCAGGCAATGATCAGAGAGACCCAGAGCTGCTCTGGGAACAGAGTGGTATGCATCCCGTATTGTGGTGTAACAGTGATCCAGAATGTTGCTGTCTCTGGTGGGGCATGTGATATGCTGCCTGTATTTTGGCAGCTCACGGGAGAGGTTTGCTCTGTTAAAGTCCCCAATAATAATAATAAGAGAATCCGGGTGTTGCTGCTCCGTGTCAGTGATGTAATCCGCCAGCTGTTGCAGCGCCGCGCTCGCACAAGCATGTGGAGGAATGTAAACATTCACGAGAATAAATGAGGAAAACTCGCGTGGCGAATAAAAAGGTTTGCAGTTGATAGAGAACGCTTCTAAGTACGAAAAGCACATCTTCTTCAGTGTTGTTATATCTCTGCACCAACCTTCGTTTATATAAAAACATAATCCACCACCACGTGTCTTCCCTGTTGACTCGGCAATGCGATCCGCTCTGAACAGCTGAAAACCCGGCAGATGTAACGCGCTGTCCGGTATGGTGTCATTGAGCCATGTTTCTGTGAAACACAGCGCAGCGGAGTTGGAAAAATCTTTGTTTGTCCTGGTGAGTAAGAGTATTTCGTCCGTTTTGTTGGTAAGGGAGCGGACATTCGCCAGGTGTATACTCGGCAGCGGGGTCCTAAATCCGCGTCGTCGGAGTCTGACGAGCGCACCCGCTCGCTTTCCCCGCTTGCGTCTTTTAGAGCGTTTGTACAGAGCTGCCGCTCCTCCGAGTAAAATGTCCAGTAAGACGTCTGAATTTTCAAAATTAGAGAAAAGATTGATAGAAGGGCATTGCTTAATGTTAAGCAATTCGTCCCTGGTAAAAGTGATTAAAGAAGAGTAGCTTAAAACAGGAAAAACAAACAATAAAGACATGAGGACTAGAGCACTCCAAACCGAGGCAGCCATCCGCGGCGCCATCTTGAATAGAAATTATAACCGGGATCTCCAACCCTGATCCTGGAGAGCTAGCGATTGGGATGGGATGGGATGTGATATGATGGGATGTGATGGGATAGGATGTGATGTTATGGGACAGTATGGGATGGGATGTGATTAGGGATGCACCGAAACGAAAATTCTTGGCTGAAGCGAAACATGTTGTGAAACTCTTGGCCGAATAATGCCTAACACCGAACATGTTTTTTTTGCATTTCTTCTATTTATTAAGCTATTTTTTTCACTATTGCACAAACTGAATAGTCAAAATGTGCTTTTTATAATTTGTCTTGCTTTTCAATAAAATACAATACAACTTAATGTAAAATTGAGCAAAACAAAGTAAATTCAAACAAAATATTGAGCCCTCTGCCTTCATGAATAGCCTGTATTAATTAGGCCTATAACTGACTGCTAAAAGAATGTAATGTAAGTTACTCTGTACCCCTACAACAAAACACTTCATTAAAAACTGTCATTCCACGTTAGGCCTATAAGATAAAAATACGAATAAAAGAAAACTGTTGGATTATGATAGGCTACATTGCAAAAAGATTTAAAGAAAAAAAAAACATCCAATGCAAGCAATTCTGACTGATGCTGACTGACTACCATTTCAGTTCACGTCTCTCCTCCAAACTCCGCCCACAAAAGATGACCGTTCTCTCAGAAGGTGCACAGAATACTTTGACAAGTTGTTTAGTACAGGGAACTGTGTGCACGAGACCACTGTATGATGTCAAAGGATGTCGCGAGCGGCGGGGCTACTGTCAGACAGCCCGCTTCCGTCTGAAGTAAAGTTACCGACCGGTAAACACGCTTTCATTCGGACATTTACTTCCGTGCAGCAAGTCCCGTGCTGTGTCTTTCTCTGACACTAAAATGATCCACACACACGCACGCACGCGCACGCACGCGCACGCACACACACACACTGCCAAAATGTTTGCGGCAGTAATAAAGCGCACGCGTGTCTCACTCTCTCTCACTCTCTCTCTGTCTCTCTCTCTCTGTCTCACTCTCTCTCTGTCTCTCTCTCTCTCTGTCTCACTCTCTCTCTCTCTCTCTCTCTCTCTCTCTCTCTCTCTCTCTCTCTCTCTCTCTCTCTCTCTCTCTCTCTCTC